>NW_023605194.1:27435778-27471387 GCF_014898055.3 Talpa occidentalis
CATTAGGACATCACTGTCATAGGATAAAACATAATCAAAATAGTTTGAGGTTAGCATACTTTTCATAATGCAGATATACATGAAAAGCCAAGATAAAACAACATAGTTGTTCAAGACAAAAGATAACCTTGAGGCAGACTGCCTAAATCTGAATCCTAGGTATTCCATTAGGCAAAATGATTTTATGGTTCAAGGGAGATAAGAGTACTTATCTCACATGGTTCTTATGAGGATTAAATGAGATAACATGCAAAATGTATAACTAAGTGTCTGATAATTGTAAATATTCAATAAATGTGAGCTATCACTATAAATCAGATCACTGGATAAGCATTAAATCACAAGGAAAATCACAGTAATCAAGTATTGAATGACATCAGACTATGATTAGTTTGATACAACCATTTTTAAAAAACAGATCACCTTGCTAATGGAACTTGAAATGTCCATTATTGGTGGTATTAATTCTCTGTAACCATGTCTACCTTACAGATAGCCTTGCAATTCAAGTATATTTACATACACTACTTCATCTAAATGGGAACTGCCTATCTTTTCACATTTGATAGTTCTTTTTCTGGGGTGGAGGGTCCAAGATTGAGTAACATTTTTGTATTACAAGTTCCCTTCTTAATTTTGTACATTTACTACAATTTCAGCATCACCTCACTGGGTCCAGGAGTTACTTTGCTCTCTCTCTCTGTCTTCTTGCTTCATACTTGCTCAGTTAAACTATTAATTCTGGCTAAATCCAACTCGATATATTCTGCTTCCTCAGCTGAACATTGTGGGAGGAAAATGTGCACCATGCTGATAGATCTCTTAACTTAAATCCATGGCAAGTGGGTCTTTCATCTGCTAGGGAGTCATACTCAAAGCCCCAAGTTCATTATATGCGTCTCACCAATACTTCATCCTTCTCCTCTCTCCTCAAAACCCCCCAAACACACCCTCACCCAAACACTCATTCTTCAGTGAATTTATACTGCCACACCTACCCCCTAGCTAGCACCCATATTTTGTACTCTTGCATGTTTTCAGAACTTCTGAGTACCTATCTGAAGTCAATCTCTATTCTGTGCACTAGATCCCCTTGCTCCAGGACTACACTCATTTTTTGCTATTTACCAGTCTCACTAATATTCCAACATGTTACCCGTGACAAAAATACCCAAATTGCTGTTGCTCCTATTGCCCTACTGTCAGCTATTTTTCCATTTTAGACTTCTCTACACATACTCTCTTTAATTTATTTCTTCTCATTTTACCCTTTGTAAAGTGAAATAATTACATAAAGTACAATGATCACCAGGAAATAAAGACATTTCTATCCTGTCACACCTGTCCAGACTTTTACTCCTTATCACTCACTCCGCTGAAACAGTTCCATAAGATTATCCAGGACCTCCTGTGCCTGGGTCAGATATTCAGGAATCAGAACCTACCTCTAGCATGTTAGCTATTACTTGACCTTTTCTGAGTCTTATTTCTGAGAAAATATGAATAAGAATCTCAAGTTCTCATGCTTCAAACATTCTCTCATAACATACCCCTTCCTGTTATTTTGGTCTCTGCTCAAATGGTAACTTCTTAAAAGACTATTCTATTTTATTTTTCCTTATAGCATTTATTATATACAGAATCTGAAATTATATCAGTTGCTTACTGTCTGTCTTTCCTATTAGAACATAAATTCTAGGAATGCACAGACTATTCCTACCAATGACTGGCACAATGGAAGTACTAATAAACATTTGTTGAATGATTTAAAAATATTACAAAACTAGAAGGATTCTTTGGAAGACAACAAGTGTTAAGATCAGGGCCCCAAATATGACATTCAATGAATAACAACTATTATTTTAAACTTACATTAGCAGTTATTTTAATGACTGTATGGTTGAAAGTACAAATTATCCAAAAGATGTTAGTATTAAAATATCTAGTCCACAGCAGTGCTTCTCAAATTTTAATGCACCAAATAATCACCTAAAGAGCTTGTTAGTACAGAGACTTCAGGCCTCCTCCACAGAGATTCTGATTCAATAGGTCTATGGCAAAGTCAAATAACCTGAACTTCTAACAAGTTCCTAGACGGTATTGTTGTAGATGCTGGTAGTCTACAGACTGCATTTTGAATAACACTTGAATAACAAGTGTATGTCACAATGACTTTTAAAATATTGAGCATCAATACATCAAGTGTTCTCTGTATCTTAACTTATATTATACTTAGTTATAACATGGTAAAATTTGTTTTTGAACAAGTTTTTCCTTCACTCTGACAGATTACCACATAAAATCACCAAGTCCCTTAACCATCACATCGAAAACATTAAACTATCAGCTAGCCCTTTCTCTGTATAGTTAAATGTTAAGTACAAGAATGTGCTCTTCCAAAGAATTCATTCTTAGTTAAGCGATTACTGACTTATCTCCAAATGGGGAGGGAGAAGAAAGCTTTCCTGTCTTATATGTCCATAAACTCGGCTTTTTCTGAGGAAAGAATCATTAGATTCTTTAAGTGGCTTCTAACCACAAAAGAGTAAAGAACAAATGTACTGTATTCTTTACATTTTAGCTGCTGGAACAACGGTCCTTTGTTCTTAATTAGTGAAAAATCTTTCATTTCAAGTCAAAAACCTATACAAAACACCAGCAAATATACTGTAAGCAACTTCAAAAAATTTTCCAGGACTCTGATGTAAGAGTTAGAACATCCCTTAATTTATAGTCCCAGCAGAGCATGTCTTCCTCTCTCTCTCCCAATCTAAGACCTACAAGTCTCTTTCCTATATTCTAAAAATGTTTTTAAAAATTCTTAATTCCTAACGGACATTGCCTACATGCCTGTTGTCTCAGACCTATAAACAGAAATTTTTATAGTTCTAGAATCTTTCAATTTTCCTCCAAAAAGTAACATCTAATTTGGGATTATACCTCAAAGAAACTGTTGTTTCAGAAGGTATAAAACCTACAGTATACAAATAGAAATTGGAGAATCTGTGCTTTCATCACATCTTCCAGATATGGCAGTATTTTGCTGGAGAAACCCAAATATATAAACAATGCAAAATAAAAACAGTGTGAACTATATCCAGGTATTATGTTTAGAATAGTGGGAAAGATGGAAATAGAAGATAAGGTCCCCACTCTAGAGTAGCCACATCCTATTGGTTCTACCTCCAATCAACATCCACAATTAGTCACACTCCTCCTAGCCTTGTCTCACATCCCATTACCCTGCTGTGGGCCCATAATCTTTCCGTTGACCTGCAGGAATAGGCTTCTAAATGATTTGTTATTCCCAAAATCTGACAAGCACATCTCCTCCTCAAGGCCTTGTGCTGGCTTATACCTCTGGCCAGCATGCTTTTCTCATATATCCACAGAGTTTAATCTCCTCAAGTTTTTGTTCAAATATCAGCACATTGAGGCTGACTCAGACCCCACCTCTCTCATCTACCATTCTTTACTACTCTTCATAGTGGCATTTATTATTACCCAACATAGTTAGTATTATTAATTTCCACTACCAGAATATAAACTTATTGAGAGTTGAGATTTTTTTACTCCCTTGGTCACTGCAGTATCCTTTGTGCCTAGAATGGTGCCAGACATAGTCAGTATTCAATACATATCTGTTCAATGACATTTAACTGATAATTGTCCAAGTTAAATAACCACACCAGGCAACAGTAAGTTAATACTACAAGGAAGTTCACAGTTTTGCTGACTAAATAGCGCAAGTCAGTTAATATCCAACATCACTTGAAGAGATTTTTGAAAATACAGAAGCCCATCAAAGGATCCACCAAATCTCTCAAGCTGGAGTTCTTAACATTGGTATGTTTAAATAGCTTTCTAGGTGATTCTATTTTTTGTGGTGAAATACACATAACAAAAAATTTGCCATTTTACCCATTTCCAGGTGATTCTATTGTGTACCCTGTTTAAAACTACTGGAATAAAATTATGTCAGTTCAACAAAGGAGAAGAACTGGAAGGCAGCATTAAAAAAAAGACACCATATTATCTTAGAAAGGGCATGAGCTTTAGAACTGAATACAGGTAACTAACTCATTAGCTGTGAGACTGGAGAAGTTACTTAACTATTAGTTCCCACAAAATGAAAACAATCTTAAACCCTCTCTCTCCCCACAACCACTCCAAACTACTTCAAGACTACTGTAAAGCTGGGAAATAAAGTATATAAAATAACCACTTTGGTGCATGTAACAGGCATTAATTACTAGAATCACTTTCACTGAAATAGGAAAATAAATTCATACAGGCTAAAACACAAAAGCATGTGAAATCCTGGTATAAATGCTAGAAAATGTTTTTTCTTCTGATGGGACAGATAAGAAACATTTTAGGATTTCCATAGACACAATATTACAACAGTGATTCTCAAACTTGAGCATGCTTTAGAACTACCTGGAGAGCTTGTTAAACACAGATTGCTGGGCCCACCCCTAGTTTCTAATTCAGCAGTTCTGGGGTAGGGCCTGATGATTTGCATTTGTAACAAGTTTCAGGTGATGCCAATGCTGTACAAAGAGTACAAAGTTTCAGTTGCATAAAATGAATGGGTCCCACAGCTCTACTCTACCACATAGAAGGTAGATTTACATTAAGTATTCTCATCACACAAGTAACAAATGAGAAGGTGGGAGGAAATTTTTGGGGATGAATGACACTTATGGCAGAGTTGTGGCCATGGATTTACAGGTGTATACTTCCAAACTCAAAAAACTGAATACATTTAAATAGTACAGCTTTTTCTATGTCAATCATACCTTAATAAAGTGATTTCTTGATAAAAAACAATTATGCATATCCTCATCTAACAAAACCTCTGAGCAGATTAATTCCTTCAGTGTAATTTTTAAAAATAAAAACTAAAATATATTTTTAAAAAACACGACCGACAAACATGCTTATGATTTTCAGAACATTTTAGAACAGATAAGTCAACGATCATGATTTAACAGAAGAAAATTTCCATGCCACTAATAGCCCAATGACAATAATTCAAAGTCAAGATAATTTCTAGAATATGCATTGTTTTTAAAAGTTAAAATCTAGTAAAAACCAAAATGTGGTGGTTTAAAAAAGAACAAGTATTATCGATAATTTCTGATAGATGACATAAAAGAATACTTACAGGTGTGGAGGCATTCTGTCACTGTGGTTGGCTTGATAAGATACCCTTTGCAGATATAGCAGGTGATGTAAGGATTGAAATCTTTCACCAAGTGTTTCCTTTGAGTAGCCATTCGTGATGAGCTAGGAAGGCTTTAGCAGTACAGGCAAAGAGGGGTATTAAGTGGATGAAAGTCTGATCCCAGGAGTTGGTGTGAAGTACCCAACTGGACGTCCTGAGGCATGGGAACTATCATCCGGATTTATCACGAGATTGATGGTCATCACTCCTTTTGGTTGATCTGTTTTCCCATATCTGTTTCCATGATCATTTAAAATAGATAAGAAAGTGTTAAATTCCTCATACTGTATAAATATCATTATATTAGTATGTTACATTCCAAATTGGGTGAACAGATGAACAGAACATTTCCCTCACTGTAATATTAACTTTGTAAACCTAGAATTTAATTCAGAGTAACAACAAGTTCATCCAAATCTGGTGCTTCAACTATCACCTCTATACAAATGGCACAGAAGGCTATCTACCTGTTTTGACATCATCTTCAGGAATGCATTTTAACTATCTGCTTGACTGCTATTAGGAGTTCCTGCCAAATACAAGTTGAGAGATTCAAAAAGTGAAGTCATTATCTGTCCTATCAACGCACTCCTTTTCTCTACTTTGTACCCCACATCTAGTCAGATCAAGTTTGATGTCTTTTTCCATTTCACCCACTGCCACACTACTTGTATATTGCCTTCCCACCTGCAATCCATCTTACGTTCTGCTAACAGATTTACTTTATTCTATGACTTTGGGGTTCTCTTCTAAAAGAATGTCAGTGTCTCCTCCTTAAAAACAGAAAAATGTTTGATTTTCTCAGCCTGTCACATGAGACCCTCCACAGGCTGGCCTTGACATCTTTAACTCTTCCCTTCCTGCCAAGGGAAAGTAGCTCTCTCCTGCAGTCTTCTCTAGTCCTCTATCCAACAAGCCCTCCCGCTTCTCAGCTTCTCAGTCTAGATCCTACCTATACTTCTACATCCTTCTCCAGGGCTATCCTCAGTGTAATCTTTACAATGGTTTTTAACCCTTTCTTGTCCCCTGATACAGTTTCCTTTTCCTCTGATTTATAGTTACTCACTAACTCTTCTATTAGACCTCAAAATCTTTGACAGCAACAGGTAACTTTTAGTAGATGGGTGAAATGGGCAATGTTAGTTATCCTCTTCCCACTGTTTCTTAGCCCTAAAATGAAAATAAAAGTACCAGCCTCACAGTATGGTGAGAATTAAATGAGAGCATACACACAATGGTGGCACACTGCAGAAACTGAACGTCATTACGTTTTCCCCAAAAATATTTAGAAAAGGTTAGCTTGTAGATAACCCTTAAAAAAATTTTTTAAAGGGTTCTTATCAACAAATACGTCCTCTTAGAAAATACAGCATGAGAGAAGGTGCTGAATCCTAAGTGCACCCCATGAACAGGAACTTTTCTCCTATCATAGCTGTTAACTCACAGGCAAGCACCAAGCAGTACGACACTGTCTGTCACTGAGAAGGCGCACAGAGTCAGTGCCGGGTGCAACCCTCCTAGGCATGGCTCGGAATTCGCGCAGGGCGAGCAGCAGAAGGCGGTCGCAAACACAAACAGCGGGTGGGGGTTCGGGGCCTCAGCCGGCGTGACCGCAAGGCATGGAATACCCGTGCAGGGGCCTCGGCTTAATCCTGCATCCGCCGGAGTTAGGAGCCCTGCCTTCCCCGCAGGTTTGCCCTGCAACTCCAGAGGAAGACAAAGTCCTCGGAGAGCGCACACCCCGGGCGGACCTGGCGGGGTGGAGGGAGCCGGCCGCGGAGCCCGGCGCCGGGGGCCGGGAGGCGCGCGCGGGCGGGTGGGGGGGCGGGCGGCGGCGGGAGGGAACTTTTCCGCGTCCGCCCGCGGGACCCGGCGGCCCGGCCCTGGGCGGTCCCTGCGCCAGAGCGCCCCGCCCGCCCGCAGGTGCGCGGGCCCGGCCGGCACTCGCCGCTCAGGCCGGGCAGCGCCGGGGAGCGCCGGGGGCGCCGGAGCGCGCCGCCTCCCCGGGGCCCGCGCCCGCCGCCCCGCCGAGGGCTCCGCGCCCCAGTCCCAGCCCCGCCGGCCGGCCCCGGGCGCTCGGCCCCGGCCGCGGCAGGTGCCCGGGGTGCCGCTCCCGCTCCCGGCGCGAACTTGGGCTCGGAGCGGGGCGCGGCCGGGCCCGGCCCCCGGGGCGCGAGGGACCTCCCGGTACCTACCCCGCGGCTGCGGCCGCCGCCGCTCCTCGCCCGCCAGCGCGCCGGCCTCCCAGCGAAGGAAAGTGAAAGAGAAACAGCGCCCGCCGCGGCCTGGCCGGTCCCCGCGCCCTGTCCGCCCTCCCCTGCAGGCGGGAGCGCGCCGGCTCCGCGGGGCCACTGGGCTCGGGCCCGATAGGGCGCGTCGGGCCTCGGGCCCTGGGCCGGTGCCGCCTCCAAGGGCAACTCCACCCCCTTTCAACCGCCGGCGCCGCCGGCCGGCCCCGCCCCCGCCCGCCCCCGCCCCGCCCCGCCCCCGCCCGCCCGGCCACGCCCACCCACCGCGCTCCTCGCAGGTGCCGCGGCCGCCCCGCCCGCGCGGCCGCCGCGCCAGCACCGGTTCTACCTGCAGCGCTGGCTACAATTTATCTTGGTTTTTCGACCTCACCGCCAAGCCCTCCCGGTCAGTTTCATCATAACAATGTATGGTGTATTTTTTTCTGGTGGGTTTCAAAGCAAAGGTCCCTGGTCCCTGTTGAGGCGGAGCCACCTGGTGAAAGTCTGCTCTGCAGAGTCCTCCCTGCCAGGCCCACCTGGGATGCCGCTGGACAACGCAGTCCGTGATTTACATCTTACTTAAACAGCACCAACTTATTATATTACTGTAGGTGGGTCCAGAGACCTTGATCACTAAGCGTTACAAGGTTTAAGATGGGGAAAAACCAGTACTTTCCAGTGGACTTTGAAATGTACGAAAGACTTCATTACACTATATATATATATATATATTTTTTTTTCCCCCTAAGGTGTGCCTTAAAGGATTCCTCCAAGTGATTCAATTCCCTTTCTGCTGCATTCCACAAACACACATTTCTACTACAACCGCTATTTTGCTAAACATAAATTACAGATAGTCCTTTGCTTCTCAGATGACTTGCCATCCAGACATCTGAACAGTCCTAGGAAAGCAGGAAAATCAATGTGTTCTCCACCCGTAAAACAAGGGAATCAGCAAAGGGCAACTTTTAATCTTGCGTATTAGAAAAATGAAGAGATGTTGCAATTTCATCATTTTTTTTTGGAAGATGTGAGAACAGTAGCAACTAGGAAGTTGAAGTAAAACGGGGGGCTTAATGGAATTATCTGCTTATCTTTGGTTAACAGGTGTCACCTTCCTTACCACAGTGATAGGTTTTGGAAATGGCTCTAGTAGCAAACTAACAACCCCAAGGACAACTGGTTCCACAAACGTACAGCTGTTCAAAGATCCATTTCAATTTAAAATACACTTAGACATAGACCAAGATAGCTTAAAAAATATCCTGCTTCTAATTAAGCTTATCTAGAGTGGATATAACATTTAAACATTACTATTTTTCATAGTAGTAACAATATATTTTGTGAAACAGCTTTTAATGACCACATGTTTTCAATCCTTGCAAAAACCACTTTGCCAAAGTATGCATGACACTTTTGCAAGTTGGGATCAACTTCAACAAGTCATAGCAATCACAATGAGCACAGAAAGTAAGTTAGGCCCAATGACTTTATAATCCTTTATAAAGGATTACATTTTAGATTTTTTTATCTCAGCAACTAAACAGACCTGTACGTGAAAAGCCACCTTATTTTTAGTGTACTTAAAATGTGTAATAGAAGACATTACTGTATATTCTACAACACCAGGAAACTGACTTGGTATTTTCCTATTTTGCACATGAGCCTAATTTAAATATATATTTTATTATTTTTTAAAGATTTATTTATTTATACAAGAACTGGGGTACAGGCCAGATGGGCAGGAGGGTGAAAGGATTTATCAGAGACAGAGTGGGGAACAGAACAGGCAGACTGACCGAAATACACTGCTGAGGGGAGCAGCAGGCGAGTCAGGAGAGGTCTGCTGTGCCATGTGGGTATCTCCCCGATTGGCTGGGATTGAACCCACGCAGCAGAGGCTGCAGACAGCTTCACAGTGCGGTGCTCAATTGCCTGCGCCACCAGGGAGGCCCTAAATATGTATTTTAAAGAATAACATTTAATGAAGTCTAAGGAGCTTAAATGTAATTGGTGATCAACACTAGGAGGACTTACATTAGCAATGGAAGGGAGGGCTCAGGAATATGCTGTAGAGCAGAACCTGAAGAGAGAAGTGGAGCTGGGATTGCCCTAACAAAATTGCAAATAGTACACTTGTGGGCAGGGGAGAGAGTTACAACCTTCCTAAGAAAATCTTAGAATTTTCTAGAGACAGCATGGTTCCTGGTAAAAAATGTTCTGTGGTTTCTCCCTCCTTTTCAACCTTCCCACTTTTCACATCCCAAGAAAAAGTGCCTGCACATGCACCATACATACACACAAAAGGCAACACAAACAAGCAAATAAAAACGTCAAACATTTGTCTGGTTAAAGAATAATTACAAAAGAAATGGCAAGGGAATGTTACAAAGGGGCAAGTTTCCCAACTAGCTGCATTCCTGGCATTTAAACATAGGACTTTCACCTGCTGTGCTGCCTTGCCTTCTCCTGGGACTGCTTTCTAGTAACCCACTCTTTAAAATTCCTTGATGCTGGTAGTGGGGCTGAACAAACTACAGAAGCCTTCATTTAAGAGGTGGATCTGATAACAAATCTCAAGCACCGGTGGGGCCCTCAAGTAAACAAAGACCTGGAAGCAACTGGATATACAGGACCAGAGAAAGAAAAGGCAGAAGAAAGAATCATAGCTGGGAGGCCCCTTATCAATAATCAGCTTCAGCTTTCTCATTTTACAGATGTAGGAACCAAGATCCTAAAGAAGCAGAGAATTCATCATCACAGAGATGATTGTGGTAGCGCTAAGACCAAAACAAAGGTGCCAGTTCCATTTTCTTTCACAGGTCTTAAGATAACTTCTCAAATCCAGGAATTTAAGGGAGGTCTGGTAAAAACAAAACAAAACAGAGTAACTTAAACGAAAGCAAAGGAAGGAAACGGAGGGAGAGATATGACTGCTTAGATGACAGTGAGGAGTAAACTGGCGACTGACAACTTGCTAGTACAGTGGTATGGTTGCACAGGCATAACTTGATCACTGATTGAGACTCTTCTAGGGAATCAGAAATGGCTCCTAGGAACCCTTGGAACTACTTGGTGTTAAATATGTGTGTGTGTATACACCCTTAACATATATTTTGATTACTTTACATATTATATCTAGATTTTTATTTTAATGAAGGTTGGGCAATGGATGGGTAAATCTATAATAAATGGAAAAGTTTATATTCTTTCTTTGCTTAATAAATCTATCATTAATGAATGGATTTTTGATGGTATAACTTGTTTTAAAAATGGGGCTGTAACTTTACATTTCCTTGACATATTAACTAAATTTATTTTTTTCATTATTGTAAAATTATTTTATATACCTAAGTACATGCTGTTTAATCTTTTAACAGAATATTGTTAATGCAAAACTATGCTCCATAACCTAAAAGTCTTTCTATAGAGAATTCAGAAAATACTAAAATTTATTTATTTATTTATTTATTTTTTATAGAGGCATGCTTTATTTATTTATTTATTTATTTTTGTTTGTTTGTTTTTGTTTATACATGCACTGGGTACAGTCAGAAGCGCGGGAGGGTGAGAGAATTCACCAGAGCCAGAGCGGGGAGCAGAGCAGGCAGAAGGACCGAAGTACACTGCTGAGGGGAGCAGCGGGCGGCAGGAGAGGTCTGCGCGCCATGTGGGACCCTCCTCCGGAGGCCGGGGAGCAGCCGGGGATCGAACCGGCACCGCAGAGGTCGCGGGCAGCTTCGCAACCGAGCGCTCAACCGCTGCGCCACCGGGGAGGCCCAGAAAATACTAAAATTTAATGTAAGTTTCCTACTAGGCCCAAATGTATTTATTTTATGACCATGGGTATGATAGCTTAAAATCTATCAGTGTCTAAAATCAATGACAGAGGACTGGGAGGGGAAGAGGGAACTGAAGGACTTCCAATCACCCTTGACCATATCTCTTTCTCTCTTAATGTACACCTCCCCTGTAGTCAATAATTCTGAAGGACTCCCTGCTAAATGTCTCTTAAATCCTTCTACTTACCCTACCCTGGTACAGATCACTATTATCTTTACCCTCCATCACTTCAATGAACACTTAAGTGGTCTCCTTACAGCTCTTTTCTGCCAAATCATTCTTCACGGTACAGTTTGATGATTCTTTCTAACTACCCATTTGATCATGATGCTCCATGGCCTTAAAAATCCTTGTACTTAGGGAACACCCTAACATGTTATCAGTCCATCCGTATCCCTTCTACAGCTTCTCTCTTGAACTCCATGATGCAGTCACAATGAACTATTTAACCTTCCAACCTGAGAGCTTTGTGTAAATGAGTACCCTGCCCCAATTCTCCTTGCCTTGCTAAGTCTAGCCAACCCTATTTGTTCATTGGTATCAGACAACAGACCTAGTAGTAGGTCCTTTTCTGATACCATTTCTGATACTTTAAAGCAAGCACTGAGAAATCTTCACACACACACACACACATACACACACACACTTATTCTTTCAACTCACATATCACAATGTCTTAGATGATCGGTTTACTTGTCTCAACCTCCTACTGGAGTGTAATCAATGGTAAGCATTCAAGTAACTGTTGAGTGGAAAACTGAGTAAATGCACATACTCTAGATATTCTGTATATTCTTGCTTTGTTATCTTCTTGGAGAGATCTTTATAAAAGATGTGTTAAGGAATAATCCTATATTCATACCAGGGAACAAAAACTTATCTATAAGACACAATTATGGAGCAATAGAACAAACTTATTAGTGAACTGTTAAGTGGAACATGAGCAAATAACAAAAACTCAGTAGAAAGAAGGAATACTATAGATGGTGAAGAAATTAAGAACAGCAAGGAAAAATACCAGATGCTCTCGATGTGAAATGGAAAAGTCAGAAAGAAAGAGAACTTGGGCCTCCCCGGTGGCGCAGCGATTGAGTGCTGGGTTGCGAATCTGCCTGCAGCCTCTGCGGCGCCGGTTCGATCCCCGGCTGCTCCCCGGCCACCAGAGGAGGGTCTCACATGGTGCGCAGACCTCTCCTGCCGCCCGCTGCTCCCCTCAGCAGTGTACTTCGGTCCTTCTGCCTGCTCTGCTCCCTGCTCTGGCTCTGGTGAATTCTCTCACCCTCCCGCTCTTCTGACTGTACCCAGTGCATGTATAAACAAAACAAACAAATAAATAAATAAAACATGTCTCTATTAAAAAAAAAAAAAAAAAAAAAAAAAAAAGAAAGAGAACTTAAGTCAATATACACTAAAAGTGAGTACAGAAAAAAGCATTGGTATAGGGACAAGATTAGCCTGCAAAAGCCTGTGCAAGCAGCTAAATAAATATCTGAAGTCCTTTAAATACATTATGCTAAAGAGAATAACAAATTTGAGAGGGAGGAAAAAAAACTAGCAGTATTTTATTTATTGTTATGTCAACAGTTGGATGGATAAAATTCCAGCTGTACTGGAAGAAGAAAATAACTAAAATAGGTACAGGCTATACAAAAAAAAAAAAAAAAACAAAAAAAAAAAACAAAACAAACCCCCCCCCACACACACACAAAAAAAAAAAAAACAACAAAAAACGAACTTACTCCAGGCATCAGGACCATGATATTTTAAAGACCTCATTACAGAACCACAACTGTTATTTTGAGAGATCAGATTAGATCCCTTAAACATCATAAATGAAAAAATTACTTAAATGTAAAAACTCAGACTACTCCAGCAAATCTTAATGTAGATGATTCTAAGTTACGAATAATTACAGAAAAAATCCTTCAAAAAAAGATAGGAAATTCAACTGGGACAAATGAAATACTGAAACTTAGTGACATAAACATTCAGATATCAGAGGAGACTGGGAACATAAATTTAAGAAGTTCTGATCTTACTGGGAACTGTGATTTAGAGAAAAGGACAGTGGACTCAGAAATCAAAAGAATGTAGATTTTAGATAGGGCAAAGTCAATTCTTTCAAATTAATTTTCTATGAAAACAGATTAAAATTATCTTAATCATTGATCTACAAGGAAGATTCTCTTTATATACTTGGGTGTTGTTATAGTGAACATATGCAAGAATAAATAAGTGAGAAATACATTTTTAAAATGTAAACTGTGGAGGACTGTAAAAATATAAAGTATAAGTAGTAATTTTGTAGACCATCAGCAGTTGAATAGTACTTAGTAATCTTTTTTTTTCTGTGTCCACTTTTTACTTATTTATTTATTTTTTTAACCTGCAAATATACTGATACCAAGATATATACAAAGAATGTTTGTAGAATGAAAGAGACACCCAAGATGTGGAAAATGGATCTGGGACATAATGTACAGATATGCAATGGTCAGAAAGTACTTCTTTCTCTCAACTCAGCAATATTCACCATACCTAACTTTTAAAAACAAGATGGGGAAATCTAAATATTTCACAAAGCAATTCAAAGACATACAAAGAAAACTATTTTTCCAGAAATGCTGAACAATTTGGGTTAGATCAACATTGTATATGTGGTGTGTGAAATTTCTATTTGCTTCCTTCAAATGAGTGGGTAGCAGAAATGTTTTTCATTAAAATGCAAATTATCCAGGCTGGGTCTTAATTAAGCCCTTATGAGCCATCACTTGAGCTATCTGTTCCCAGCTCACCAGGACTAGTAGACTTCTTAGTCCCTAGGAAGGGAGAAAGGCCAAGGCAGGACATAAGACTTTAGTTGTGAGTTAATGCTTTAGCAGGGTATTAACTGTAATAACTCTTTGTTAGCTGGGAGGGTGGTAAGCTAGCAGAAGGAAGGAAAGGATATCTGAAAGAGGAGATGAAAAAACATAGAAGACCATCTTCTCTCATACTTTACAATTCCATCTTTGACCCAAAGCAAAAACAAATAAAGAACTTCTTTTTAAAAAGGAAAATTATTGTGTTTATACTATCTTCAACTATTCAAAAGACTAAGAACTGATTAAAATTTTGCTCATGTTTGCAGAGAAACTAAAAAAAAAAAAATCTAAATTAAGGTGGGGATAGGGCATTATTGATAATATAAGATAGACATGCTTAATTTTTGACCTTCCTTCAGGGTAATAAATCCTATAGTAGTTTTAGGAGCTGTGATCACTTGTTCCTAATGATCGTACAATGGAGAAAAGGAAGCCTTTTAAATAAATGGTGTTGGGAAATATGGGTTGGGTCAAACAAAAAAAGTGAAACTAGGGTCTCCCCAGTGGCACAGCAGGTTGAGTGCAGCGTGGTGAAGCTGTCCACAGCCTCTGCAGCATGGGTTCGATTCCCTGCCGGCCAGGGAGATACCCACATGGTGTGGCAGACCTCTCCTGTCGTGCCCACTGCTCCTCAGCAGTGTACTTCAGTCCGCCTGACTGTTCTGCTCCCCACTCTATCTCTGGTGACTCCTCTCACCCTCCCATGCCTTTGGCCTGTATCACAGTTCTTGTATAAAAATAAATAAATCTTTAAAAAAAAAGTGAAACTAGATCCACACTTAACCCCATACAAAAAATTAATTCATAATGCAAATGAAAATCACAATGAGATATGTCTCCCCTGTGACATTGGCTAATATAAAAAAGAATGGGAACAACATATGTGAGGATGAGGAGGATGAGGAGAAAAAGGAACACTCATCCTCTGTTGGTGGGAATGCAAGCTAGTGCCGCCTCTATAGCAAATGGTATAGATATACCTTAAAAAAAATGAAAATGAAAACCCTATATGATCCAGCAATACCTCTGCTAGATATTTACCAAAATAACATGAAAACACTATTATGAAAAGACTTATGTACTCCTGTATGTTCAGAGCAGCACTGTCCACAATAGCTAAGTCATGGAATCAACTTAAGTGCCCAATAGCAGATGACTAGATAAAGAAATTGTGGAATATATACCAATGGGATACTACTAGTTATTAAAAAGGATGAAATAGTGCCATTTGGGACACAATGTATGGACCTTGAAGTGATTATGTAAGTGAAATATGTCAGAAAATATAAGACAGACATAGGATAGTTTCACTTATAATGGAATATAAATAGCAAAAAAAACATATACTAGAAAAGCATGGCACAAACTGTGTGAAGAATATACTGGTTACCAGAGAACAGAGGGGAGGAAAGCAAAGAGGAAAAAAGGGGGTAGGGTATTGGCACAGGAGGTCTGGTGAAGCATGTGCACATATGGGGGAGTGAAAATGTAACCTCAAAGTTATAGAGACTTGTCAATGACTGACCCATTAATTTTAAAAAAGGACAGTATGTAATACAGAAATAATAAAATAAATGAAAATGACTGCAATCAAAACTGCCCAAGTTCAATTCTGACACAACCTCTTACTGTGTATCCTAGGAAAAAGAACTATTTAGTTCCTCCGTTTTCTCATCACTTGAATAGATATAATGAAAGTACATATAGGAGATTTGAAGAGGGTTATAGGAAGTAATACAATTAATGCATTTAGTACATAGTTAGCAAACAAATGATTGCTGAATTAATCTTAAGAATGTTGGGGCCTCCCCGGTGGCTCAGCGGTTGAGCGCTGGGTTGCGAGGCTGCCCGCGACCTCGGCGGCGCCGGTTCGATCCCCAGCTGCTCCCCGGCCACCTGAGGAGGGTCCCACATGGCGCGCAGACCCCTCCTGCCGCCCGCTGCGCCCCTCAGCAGTGTACTTCGGTCCTTCTGCCTGCTCTGCTCCCCGCTCTGGCTCTGGTGAATTCTCTCACCCTCCCGCGCTTCTGGCTGTACCCAGTGCATGTATAAACAAAACAAACAAACAAACAAATAAATAAATAAAACATGCCTCTATTAAAAAAAAAAAAAGATTTAAAAAAAAAAAATGTTATATCTATATCCAGACTGCTATTTGGACAAAATAATAATGAAACATAGAACATAACTTAAGGCCTAAAGACAAACATTTAGAACAAATGCCTTGGGACAATTCATTTGATTTTAGAATGTACATGGAGGCAATAGTCACCTAACTTTCCTGCCAGGTATCCTTTCCCCTACAAGAATTTCTAAATCAGGTTACTCTCTAAATTGTAAATAAGTAAAATATAAAAATCATGGCTTGGATTACTCATCGCAGGATGAAATCAAGAAATAGAGTATATATAGAAGCCAAAGGAGTTTTATACATATTCAAAACCCTAATTAGATGACCTAGGTATAATAGTAGGGAGGTAGGTTTGAAATGCAACCTATTTAGTATACTAAAATACAACCAATTTATTCTATCCTGTCTGGAATAAGTTTATGTAAATAAAAAAAGAATGATGAGCAAGGAGCAAGAAAGGAAGTATAAAGGGCAAGACACAGGCAGTGTAGAGGTGATATCCACTAAGACAGGGAGACACTGGACATGGCAAACTGTGCCAGTCACAGGAGTAGTGTGCTCTGAGCCTTTCCAGCAGTGATTCACTTGATCTGAATTATCACCCTTCGTCTTTGGCTCTGACTCCAGGGCCTACTAATTTACTTTGTGAGTATTAATTTGTGTTCTCCTGTTTCTAAATACTAGAAACAAATGCCTGAACTGTAAAATTAATATTTTGTGGCTCCACTCCACTGTATTATTTTAAATTTTCCCTTTTTTACTTTACTTGACTAATATCATGACACTGTTATATTCTTCAGAGAAAGACACTAAAATGTGCCATATTGAGCTGAGGACATTAAGAAAAATTATCAGCCTACCCTGGGCGAAGTCAAGTGGTCAGTAAGTCAGGGAAAAGGTTAGATTTTTTTCTGTTACTGTAAAGCATATTTTCTTCAATTGAATAAAGTTATAGATAACTATCGCATGATTCCATTTATATGAGGTACCTGGAGTAGTCAAATTCATAGAGACATAAAGTATAAAAGTGGTTGCCAGGGATCAGGGGATGAGGGGGCAGTTATTGTTTAATGGGTAGAGATTTTCAGTTTGGGAAAATGAAAAAATTCTAGAGTTGGATGATGGTAATGATTGTATAAAAATATTAATGTATTTAATGCCACTGAACTATATACTTAAAAATGGTTAAGACGGCAAAATTGTGTTCCACAATAAGAAAAGCTTTTGGAAAAGAATTTCCTCCTTAAAAGAAATCATCAAATAATAAAGATACTTGGAAAATTACTTCATTGAGCTTTGATTTATGAAATCACTTCAGACTTGGAGGACATACTCTCTAATGGTCCTTGCAGATCCTCAGTTATATGGTGGCACAATTTGGAAGCCTTCCTAGAGCAGGGGTAAGCAAATTTTAACTGTAACAGGCTTGATGGTAAGCATTTTAGTCTTTGTGGGCCTTCTGGTTTCTCTCCCAATCACTGAACACTGACCATATAGGGTAAAGCTGGCCCAAACAATATGTAAACAAATGGATATAGATGTATTCCCATAAAACTTTAAGAAATAGAGGGCAAACCAGATTAGGCCCTTGGGCTACAGTTTGCCAATCCCTGGCATAAAGAACAGCTTTATGAACATGTATATGTATACAATCACAATGAAAAACTTTCCTGTACTTACAGGGTTGGTAACTTCTACAATCCCAATAAGCTCTTGATGACATGTTCAAACCAGAACACTCTTAGTGTAACATTTTTACTTTATGATTTCTTTTTCCAGGCGATGAGCAGAAGAATATTGCAGCTTAACTACCAAAAGATGGTGGTATCATCATCATCATCATCATCATCATCATCAAACAGCTCAGAGTTAGGGACTATCTTTTATTCTTCTTAGTGAAGGTGAAGAAAGTCTGCCAACAAAGAGAAAAGGAATACTAAACAAAAACATTCTATTCTGTTTGCCAAAAAGCAGGGTTAGTCTCTCACCTGTGAGTCAAGACACCAAACAATGGTAGTGGTAGAAGAGGTGGAGAGATGGAGAGAGGGGAGAGCGAGAGACAGAAAATGAAATGAATGTTCCCATTCTACTTGGGAGTCTAGAGTGCTGATCTCAGAGAAAGCACAGGGCTTTGATTGGTAAGCTACCTGCCTTTTTTTTTTTTTTTGTGGGACCCTCGCTGGTGGCTGGGGAACGAACAGGTGCTGCAGAGGCTGCCGGCAGCCTTGCAGCCCAGTGCTCAACCGCTGCGCCACCAGGGGAGGCCCAGTAAGCTACCTGCTTACATATACAGGTGGTACTGCAAGGACCTGACTCAGAGAAGTGGAGTGTGTGTATATGCCAACCAGCTGCACTGTGGCCAACTTCAGCAGCCTGGATTCTGATCTGAGAAGAGGCCTTGAAGGACTGGGTGGTGACAATTCACCAGTCCATCTCTTCTGAAGGACAGCAGTTACAAAGAGAGAGGGCACATTTGAAAAGGATACTGCCGCTGTGGGAACCAGATCTGGCCTGATGGCCTATGGGAAAGGAGGGATGCATCTATTTCTAAGATACTAAACAGAAAAATCTATGTAGCTGTCAGGTATGGATGATATTCTACCTTTCTAGCTTTTTGGATAATGGTTCTATTGCTGATCAGGAAGAATCTGTGAGCAGGGTAAAAGAGTTTCAAAGTATTTTTCACACAAGTCATCAAGACTGAGGTCTGTTCAGTACCTATATTGTCAAATTACAAAAGAGGGGGCTTTGATATTAGGTCATTTAAATACGGGCATTTTAGTTTACAAAACTAAGAAAACTGTAAGAAAAAAACCACAGAAGTGAATGATTACATGTATTCACATGCTTTAAAAATGCTAAGTTTTGTCAATAATTGTTCTTGATTTGAACAACTTACAATGATACTTCACTTCCTAAATATTTTAGAAGGCTGATGCTCATCACAAATACTGACAAGGAAGTTAATTGAAACTTGATGATTATAAATAGGTAGATTACCATTCCTTTGCAGTATTTCCTGAACAATTTATTCTATAATCCTTTTCACTAGTGAAGTCTGAAGTTTTAAGTGGAGTGTTCATTTCTACTGGAAAAGGAAAGAATTTCTGTAATTAAAACCTGAATTTACAAGCACAGGCAAAAATATTTGTAGGAAATCTTTGTCATAGAATGTAATCCAACAATAAACTATTATTAATAAAGCTGGATAAATAGAATTGAACTTCTAAAAGTTGACATTTATAATATCCACCCTCAACAACAATGTGAATACGTCACACTTCCGTACAGGTATTCTTTGGAAATACTGCAGGTTTGGTTCCAGACCATTGCAATCAAGCAAATATTGTAATAAAGCAAGTCATACAAATTCTTTGGCTTTCCAGCACATACAGAAGTTATGTTTACACTATGTAGTAGTCTATTAAAGTGTGTAATAACATTATGTCAAAAAAATGTATATATCTTAATTAAAAAATGGTTTATCACTGAAGGATCAAATAGAATTTTTTTTTAAAGATTATTTATACAAGAACCAGGGTACAGGCCAGATGTGTGGGAGGGTGAGAGGATTCACCAGAGACAAAGTGGGGAACAGAACAGGCAGACTGATGAAATACACTGCTGAGGGGAGCAGTGGGCAAGACAGGAGAAGTCTGCTGTGCCTGTGGGTTTCTCCCAAGTCGGCTGGGATTGAACCTGCGTGGCAGAGGCTGCAGACAGCTTCACAGTGTGGCGCTCAACCGCCTGCACCACCAGGGAGGCCCTAGAATTTTGTTTTTTATAGAGAGCCACCCTCCATTTTCTTTTCTACCCAAACTGTAAGTACAGCACACAGAAATTGGCACGTGTGAGTTATCAAAGTCAGGCACTACAATTCTGTAGGGATACTCATAGTTATTTTCCATTTTGATGTATTCAGATTCAATTCTCTATCTCATCCCTCAGTATACCAGCCTCCAGGTACACAATATAAAATATTAACCAAGATAAAAAAAAAGCAAACAAATTTCCAGTTACTTCTGGTTCAATAATACACTTCCTCTAACTATAGCTATAAGTGACACTGCTAGTTACTCTGACCAAATTATTTCTGAATGACTGTCAAGCATGATCATTCCTAAAATCTGTGAAATGGAGATCTGGTATAAACAGGATGGTTGTGCTCAATGTGTGATCCTTATACTTTCCGGAGCCTTCCTGGAAAAGATGGAAATTGTGGGAACACCTATAAAATTGTCTTCAGTTCCATTCAGGTAAAAGGCATCCACAAAGTCTCAAGCTTCAATCAACTTGTTCTGCCTATCCAAGTAGCTTTCTAAAGCGCAGCTACCACTACTGCTCTCTCTTGCCTAATAACTAATAATGTAATGAGCTCCAGCAAGTACCCGGCACTGTGATGAGCACTTTATGTGATTATTATTTCTTTTATTCCTTTTAGCAAACTTAAGAGATAAATACAACCACTGTCCTCATATTGATAAATGAGGAAACCATGGCACAAAGGGCATGTGTTACAAACAGGATGACACAGCTCATAATGGATGGAGGCAGAAGTGGAACCCAGCAGAGCAGCTCAAGAACTGTCCTGGTCAAGCACTTCCCAGATCACTTCGCTCTGCAGCAGTGTAGCACCCCTGGGCCTGGTACCAGACAAGCTTCACCACCTTATAGCCACCCTTTCCAATGAAGAACCTCTACAGCTGTGCCAGGCTTCACACTGAATACAGTGTGGGCACTAATCCCATTCAAACACAACCTGAATGCAGACCACTAGCATTTTCTTATACTGCTCCCCACTAAATAGAAAGACCTTTCCCTTTCTCCTATCTTCTCTTCTTCATCCATTAAGCCCAAGTGCAAGTCCAAATCTTGGCAAACTGTCCCTTCTTCTGCCTTTACACCTCATTTAAGTCTCTTTTACTTTGAGAGCTCCTGGAGACCCAAACACCTGATATTGAACTAGTTTAGTTTTAGTATTGATGTTTCATATTTATGCAGTCGATCATGTCATATGGTAAGCCACCTGAAGACAGGGACAGGTAGGGTCAAGCACAGATCTGTCAGATGCTCAATAATTGCTGGCTAGATTTATAATAATCCCTATAGCAATATAGTAAGAAAATTAATGCAGTACATTGTCATGTGTATTAAGAAATAATCTCAAGACTTTTTTTGGGTAAGATTAAGGGCACACATAATTTCCAGATTAAGGGCTCACATAATTTCTTCAACAAACATCCAATTCCCACATCTAATCACATCAACTAAGTATGTGTTTCCGTGTTTGGACACAGCCAGTCAGTCCATGCATGTGTGTGTGTGTGTGTGTGTGTGTGTGTGTGTGTGTGTAAAACAGCCAGGGCCTGACATTTGAGCAACGTTCAAATACAGTTTGGGAAATATAATAAGGATCCAAGTTTGTTGAAATTAAAATGATGCCTTGAAAAAGCTGATAAGATGGGGAATGAAAACAAAATGTACTCAGTCATCATTCCTTTTCGCTTTGCTTTTTTTGTTGTGTTGTTGCTTTTTTTGCATTTTGCATTTATTTAGCAAACACTTGTTAGTGCCTACATGTTAAAGCACGATTTGTGGAGGATGCTACCATAATCCTCCTGGTTGTTTTTGTTTTTGTGAAGCAGCTCACCTGCTTCACAATGAGATATTTGTCTACAAATGAGATATTTGTTTGAATGGAAGAACAGCTGAAACTTGCTCTCCTACAATTCATACATAGTTTTCAGAAGGTATAAAGATACAGAGAGATCTGGGTCAGAATCTTAAACATTTCAGATTTTCAGTGATTTTTCAAGGAGTAGTTCACAGGAGGAAAGGAGAGACCAAACAGCAGAGCGCAGGTGTGGTCTAATTGTTAGCAGGTGTCTAGCACTTGGTACAGTGGAGCAGCCTTTCTGCTTGCCACAGGGCCCTGGCACCCAGCCAGGACCAAGCCCCTGAACACCCTGATAGTAGCCTGCACAGACCACTAGTTCTGTGGGCCCTGTGCTTCTATGGCAACCACTGAACCGCTGTGCATCTCTTACCAGGCTAAGCCAATTATACAATCTGATATTAGGAACCTTCAGGAGGGATCTTCTAACAAAGAAGACTTAAAAGGTAACTAGTTATTTATGTATCTCACTAGGCGATTTCCAGGTTATCTTTTAGAGGTAATGTTTTCACAATATTAAGCATCCTTCTGTAACACATGTTACTCAGAAAGGAAGAATAAAATCCCCTAATGCCACTTAGTTCAACAAGCATGTAAGTATGTGCTGTGACTCACAGAGATCACAAGAGCTATAGCATTTCTGGGCAGAGAAGAGGGGTCTAGCAGCAGGTAGATTCTTTAAAGTAAGGATCCAGCATCCCTAAGGAGGAAGGTGGGGGTCAGCCTCCCAGAAAGGGTGAGCTAGGAGAGTCTACTGGTACCTATGAAGTTATAAATCATTTATAAATCAGAAACTGCCTAAGTTTTATTGAAGTCTAATATGATTATCAGCTATCTCTCTACATGCCAAAACAGATACAAATGGTTGAGATTAAAACAAACAACAAGCAAAAACAAAACACTAATTTTGGAAATACTCCAGTCCTGCTAAATGAGCTGGCATGTGCACACTGGTTCCAAACTCATTCATTTCCCAATGCTGATTAGTAGCTGCTAAACTAGGATGACATATTTTATGTCAGCAAGTGTCTTAGTTCAGGCTGCTATAACAAAATACCATAAATTGTATGGCTTAAAAACAACTAAATTTATTCTCATAATTCTGGAGGTTGGTAGTCTGTAATCAGGGTGCCAGCAGAGTTTGGTTCTAGTGAGAGCCCTTTTATGGTCTGCAGATGTAATCTACTGTTGTAGTCTACAAAAGGAAAGAGCAGAGCATGGAAAGGAAGCTTTCATCCTTCATAGAAGGGCACTAATCCCATTCAAAAGGGTTCTACCCTTACCACCTATTCTAATCCTAATCTCCTCCCAGAGGCCTATCTTCTAATATCACTCTGGGGAGTAGGATTTCAACATATAGATTTAGGGAAGGGAGAAGGGACACACAAACATCCAGTCCTCTTATTTCTAATGCATCTTCTAAGACCTCCATGGAGGGTTACCTTACTTGTTCAATTCTCTTCTTCTATGGGGATGATCCCATCAACTCTTCATAGAATGAATTCAGAGGAAATATAAGTCAGATGACAGATGGGTAAATGAAATTATGTCAGGGGAAAAAAGGATTACTGGTAAAAATGTAAACAGATTAAACAGGATTACTTAAGCAATACAAAATACCATGTATATTTGGAATTTTTATGGAGTGGGTTGCAAACAAACTGCAGATGGCCAGAGTGCCAACAAAAATCAGTCTGGAAATGACCTTTAAAGGGAAATACAAATTATCTTACCAAAAGTTTCTGAAGCTCATAATGCCAGAGGGAAAAAAAAAGGACATTTATTTTTTGATGAGGAAAGTTCAAATTGCCTAACTTCCCTGGTATCAATAAAGTTTGGTCTGATTAATGGAGAACGCTGGTAAAGACACATCTTCTACTGGCATCACTATTTCCCCTGATCCTAGGGTCTGGGAGCTGAATGATCAGGATTTCTAGGGAAATGCCAAAGCAAGCAAGAGTGAATGGAATACAGAATTCTTCATTATCTTGATTTCTGGGATTCAGTGGCTAAGGTGTGGTTCCCCTCTCTACCATAACTAATGGAGTCCACATGCTCTTCCAAAGATCAGTTTCTGCCATGTCAATGAGGTAAATTTTTCCTATAATGCAGAGAGAGCAAGACTTGGTTTAAGTCTTCCAGATCAGCCTATAGACTGCTCTATAACTTTGCTACTTTAACTACAGCCCACAGACTACCAGCATCAACATCACAAGGGAGCTTGTTAGGAATGCAGAATTTGGTGGTGGTGGTGGGGGTGTCCCAGGTGATTTGTATGCAATTAAAATTTCAGAAGCACTGTGAACATTCTAAAGATATTTCTTACTCCTGGGATTAGCTGTTTCTCTCCCTAAACACTAGGGTTCGGTACAGTTAGATAGGGCAAGTTCAGGACAACTTGGGCATAAGATGAATCACATCAATGGATTATAATACACTGAATGTAAAGAAAAATATTCATGAGTCCATATTTATAAAGAGCAAACAAATTAGGAGGTCATAAGCTTTTCTTTATAATAGAATGACAAATCATAAATACATAAGGAATGAAAGAATTAGAAAATCACCATTTGTAACCACCATCATTATAATGGACTCAAGTAAGAATCTCTAGGGATCCTAAAACCATTAGATGAAACTTTATTGACAAGTAGGATATTTACAGAGTTTTGAAGTTTCTTTGGACAGATTATTCATTACAAAGGGGAAAAGATACCTTTAGAGTGGCCAAAAAAAAAACGCCCCCAGTGGTCAAATTTAACATCACTAGTGATGAGACCACCTGACATCTAGTACCTTCTGAGGTGATGCACTTAGGATACAACAGCACCTATGTAAAATTTCTGCTAAAAAGCATAACCTGACTATAATCATGAGAAAACATAAAAGAGGTCCACATTGAGGAACATTTTGTAAAACAAATGTCTTCTTTAAAAATATTAATGTCATGAAAGACAAAGAAAAATTGAGAAGTAATAGATTTGATAATTAAACAGAATGTGTGATTCTGGGCTGTTTCCTGGGTTGAGGTTTCCTTTCTGTTGTTACATGAATATCAATGCTGAAGTACATCATCAATAAAGGTCCGCACATTTGATAACACTTGTCTCAATGTTGTACTGCCTGAATATAGTAATTGTATCTTGTTCTTAAGTGATACAAACTATTTAGTGGTGGAGGGGCATATGTGCAACTTACTCAGGGATTTGTAATAATAAGGTGATATAGAGATATGAAGCAAATGGGGCAAAATGGAAATAAATGGTGAGTCTACTCTGGCAACTTTTCTGTAGATTTTTAATTTGACAAAATAAATGTTGCAAATAGAAAAAAAGTAAAAGATCAAAAAATAATGCAATAATAGATGGTCCACTCCCCATAATCTTCTAGTAGAATACAGAATACTATCGCTAACTGCACCCTCTCTCTACCCAAAGAAGTTTTGAAATTGAGTATTAGTAGATTACAGGCTGAAAATTTTCCTCTTTAAAAGAATTTTAGGCATTAACACTTTCTGGGATAAAAGCTTGTTCCTTGAAAATGTTCCTACTGGGGCCTCCCTGGTGGCGCATGGGATTAAGCACCACACTATTGAGCAATCTACAGCCTCTGCAGCACAAATTCAATCCCCAGCCGGCCAGGGAGCAACCCACATGGCGCAGCAGACCTCTCCTGACTCACCTGCTGCTCAGCAGTATATTTCAGTGGATCTGTCTGTTCTGCTCCCCACTCTGTCTCTGGTGAATCCTCTCGCCCCCCACACCTCTGGCCTGTACCCCAGCTCTTGTATGCATAAATAAATAAATCTTAAAAAAAAGAAAATGTTCCTATTAATATGTTCTACAGTGAGCCACTGCATGCTATCAGCTCAGGAAATAGAGCCGTCAAGTCAAGACCCCCTTCTTAGGGAGCTTACGTTCTAGGTGGTCAAAGGAGACAACTTGTCAGATGACTGGGTAGAAACCTAAATGAGGTGAAACACTAAACTGCAGATAACTGGGGAAGAATATACCCAGCAGAGGGCAGAGCATATGCAAAGGCACAGAGGCAGAATGCTGCTCAGGCTAGAGAAGGCGGAGAGAGTACAGCGTGTGAGGTTCTGTGCAGGCTTGCCCTTCCTGCTGCTTCCTTCTCAGCTTGTTTCTTCCTGAGAGTAGGAAACTTGCTTAACCCCTTTTCTCCCTTTTTAATCCTCCTTCAAAGGTCTCAAAAATATTCTCTTTGACTTAAAGTCCAAATATATATACAAGTCATATATATAACCCCTAACATAGCTGACAAGCTTAAGAGTTATATTTATAACATCCAGTATTGGTTTTCACAGAAGTTATCATCTCTTCCTGGATATTAACTTTTCATGGGGATTGAAGTAGAAAAATGCATTAGAGCAATTAGCATTTAAAAATCTTTGAAAATGCCCAGAAGGTTCTTCAGAAAATGTCTGTACCTACCTCTCACTGTCCTTTAATCAAAGCCATTTTTTTCAAGTTCTGCTGTTAAACTTCCTGAAGGCAGGATCATCATGTTTCTTTTTACTACTAGTGACCAACACAGGGTCTGGCATATAGTTCAATAAATGTTTGTGGAAATATTTTATAGATTAAATATTCAAAAGCTAATTATTGTTAGGCTGATGGGGGTTGCCGACATGGCTTTCATTTCTATTAACAGTAAATATACTAGAAATGATTTAGGTGCAAATAACAAATGAATACATTAAAATGGCAGGATATAAAACCAATATGCAAAAATATTTTGTATTTCTACATGCAAGAAATCAATCAGAGGAAAGAGAAATTGAGAAAATAATTCCATTTATAATTGGACCAAAAAGAATGAATTACCTGGAAGTAAACAACAAGGGAGGTAAGGGACCTACACAAAGAAAACTATAATACACTGTCCTAAAGAAATAAAATAAAATGAAAACTATACACTACGTTCATGGATTGGAATAAACATTGTTCAAATAGCCATACTGAAAGCAAGTAACAGATTCAATGCAATACCTATCAAAATTCCAATGACATTCATCAAAGAAATAGAACAAATGATTCTAAAATATGAATGGAACCACAAAAGACTAAATAGCCAAAGGAATCCTGAGAGAAAAACAATTCATTAACAAGAGAAACTTTCTAAAGGTTTCTGAGAGGTCAATATATTAACAACTTTTGTCTCTATAGCACGTTATAGTTACAGTATCCCTCATTTGGAGTCTCATAATAATAATGATGGCTAGATACAATGTGCCAACTCTTGTGCTAAAGGTTTTCCAGATTTTATCCTATTTAATACTCACAACCATCCTGCGAACATTTGTATTATTAGTCCCATTTTTTTGACAAATAAACTGAATCATAGAAAATTAAATGTCCCAAGATCATAATGGTAGTGGGATTCAAATCCAGATTTTTTAGCTTCAGAGTTCACATTTAACACTTAGCTTTATCTAAGAAGACAGGATTTATAAAAACAGATATATTAGCAGTAGCAATAGTAGTAGTAGTAGTAGTAGTAGTAGTAGTAGTAGTAGTAGTAGTAGTAGTAAAAAAAACAACAGTATTTGTATGACACTTCTTATATGCAGGCATTATTCTAAGCAATAATGTTAAAAAATTATTTCTCACCAAAACCCAATGGGGTAAGGATGATTATTATTCCCAATTTATAGAAAAAGAAACTGAGGCAAAGAGAGGTTAAGTACTTGCCCAAGTCACAGTGCTAATAAGATGCAAGTATGGGATACAGACCTGGACAGTCTGCCTCCAAAGCACAGGACATTCCCCCTGATGCCAGGCCACTGCTTGTAACCATTTAAAAAGCACAGTGCCAAAAAAAAAAAAAAAGAGCATGGTATGGGGCCTCCCTGGTGGCACAGGGGTTATTAAGTCTCAGCACTATCAAGCTAACCACAGGCAATACGAGTTCAATCCTGGACAGGGAGCTACCCACACGGCACAGCAGACCTCTCCTATCTCGCCCCCTGCTCCCCTCAGCAGTGTGTTTCAGTAGATCTGCCTGTTCTGCTCCCCACTCTGTCTCTGATGAATCCTCTCATCCCTGACACCTCTGGCTTACACCCCACTTCTTGTATCTATCAATCAATCAATCAATCTTTAAAAAAGCATAGTACGAGTAAACATTCCTAACTCTTCAGAACCCGTGAGGCTGGAAATCACCACATTAAAACATAGATCAATATATAAATGTTCATTACTATAATCAAAAGTCATCAAGGACAGATTAAATGGTATCCATTCAGTTTTGTTAAGAAGGCAAATGGTAACACACGTAAGGAAAAGTTTCACCAAAGGTGAGTTTATAAAAAAAAAAAAAATGTTTTTCTGGAAAACTAACTCATTACAGAACAAATGAGGTATTACAGTAACTTTTGAAAATCCTTCCATAGAAATTGTTGTGCTTGTAGCTTTGGGGTTTCTCAAAATTCCCTCAGGGCCCGTGGGTGGTTGAGGAAAGAGGAGAGAAAGACCCCAGTTCCCCACTCCACCTTCAAAGAAGTAACTCTGTTTATATTTTTTTACATATTGGGTTTCCCCATAAACTTTCACTTTGATGGGACCGAGGTTCCCATGAGAACTTGGTCCGAGTGGGGAGCTCCTGTTGACTTAGTGTGGCCTTCCCCACCACTTCTCCAGTATCCCAGAAGTTGTACTTCACAGCATTTCTCCCCTTGCTCCCCTAATCTCGTACCCTAATCATCCTCCCACTTGATCTAACCTCATCATTCTCCTCTGCCAACAATAATCACAACCACTGCTAATGTTTATCAAGTTCTTTCTACATGGCAGGCTCCCAGTTGAATATTTTTACATCAATTACTTCATAAATACTCTCAACATCCCCAGTGAATTCGGTTCTTACTGGCCCTATTTTATAAGGAGAAAACCAAGGTTAATTTGCCCACTGTCCAATGACCACTGAGAGAAGGAAGGAGAATGAAAGCTGGCCCACACAAAATGCCCCCCTCCCATTTTTTTTTTAAGATTTATTTATTTATTTATACAAGAACTGGGTAGTATGGGCCAGATGTGTGGGAGGGTGAGAGGATTCACCAGAGCCATAGCAGGGAACAGAACAGGCAGACTGACAAAATACACTGCTGAGGGAGCAGCGGGCGAGACAGGAGAGGTCTGCTGCGCCATGTGGGATTCTCGCCAGGCCAGCGGGATTGAACCGGCGCTGCAGAGGCTGCAGACAGCTTCACAGTGCTGCACTCAAGTGCCTGCGCCACCAGGAGAGTCACCACCAGGGGAGGCCCCCCCCCGCCCCCCAGCAATTCTTAACCAGTGTGCTATTCTGCCTCTCAGTCCACATCAATCCACAGTCAAAACTTTCACTGAGGCTGCTGTCGACTCAATCTCCTAAAAGATAAAACAAAGCATCACATTTCCTTCTGGAGAAGCCCTTTATAGCACTGATGTGACATGCTCTTACTTAAGTATCTTCTCCATGTGTTGATGTGAATGACTAAGTCTTTTCATCTTGCAGACGCATATGCTTGACCCTCAGACTCGACCGGTTCCCCAAACCGTGACTATCCCCTGCTCCTCCTGCACCCTCACTCTCCGCAGCAGGTTCCTTAGAACAGGTTTGGGTACAGAGTAGGAAGATGTTCAGTCATCAGTATAAAGAGCCCTGGCCTTTGGTCAGGATTCCGGAGTTCTAATTCAGGGCCATGCCTGTAGAAGAATGCACTGCCTTGCCCTCCTTCCGCTCCCCCAAGGCTCACCCTGTGCAAGCTGCAGCTGCTTTCAGTGAATGCCTGTGGCTTTGCCCCCAACCCTGAGAGCAGGTGGGACCCACTTACAAAACGAGAGGGAAATGCCTTTAAGGAAACAGCTCCTATTAAGGAGTAAGCTGATGGGCAAATCTCCCAGTTTCCTTGCCCTTTGGGTAGGGTACCTCTAAAGCACGTGGCTTTTTCCCCTGAATTCCCTCAAGGGAGTGAGCGCCTGTGTCCACAGCAGCCAGTCTCTTGAAAATGGCCCTTTGTCAGCTCCCTGTTGTGCCCTGTCTCACTTGCAAGGGAGAACTCTCGAATACAACCCTTTACCACAAATCCTGGTCTTGGAGTCTGTGCCTGAGCAGGCCAAACTAAGACTCCTCCTTTACTATCCCATTTTTCCATTTGTTAAACAAGATTGAGTCTCTATGGCCTCTTTGGGCTCTAACAGCCTATGCTTCCCATGAAATGAGAACTTTCAATATCAAACTGAAACTGACAGTGGAGGTTGCATCTTTTTTTTTTTTAATTTATTTATACAAGAACTGGGGTACAGTCAGAGGCGCAGGAGGGTGAGAGGATTCACCAGAGACAGAGTGGGGAGCAGAACAGGCAGATGTACTGAAGGCACTGCTGAGGGGAGCAGCGGGCAAGACAGGAGAGGTCTGCTTTGCCATGTGGGATTCTCGCCGGCTGGCTGGGATTGAACCCATGCTGCAGAGGCTGTGGACAACTTCACAGCGCGGCACTCAACCCGCTGTGCCACCAGGGAGGCCCTGGAGGTTGCATCTTAACCACAACACAGTGTCGCATCATGAAACCATAACTTAATTTCACGTGCATCAATGATGTGGAAGGGACAGGGAGGCACAGCCCAGACCCCGCCGCCTTGCCCCCCGCCCCCCTCCCCCCCGCCTCACTGAAACCCCTTGCAGTCTTGCTGGGGAGCGCTGGACTCTGCAGGGATGGCCTCAGCTCAGAGGTTCTCTCTGCCAAGGCCATGCACTTCCCCAATGGGGTGGCCAGCACACAATGACTGGGGGCTGCTGGAGTGCAAAGGCCTGGCCATGATGGGCCAAGTCAAGGCAGCTCTGAGCAGGCAATGTCAGAACAGCTCCCGTGGGGCTGACCGAGGTCGTCACTGTTTCTGCACCACAGCTCCACTATCTTCTGTCCCCTTGCTTCCTTCCCCCTCTTCAAAGGGTACTCTCTAATAAATATCCTGGACACCTGACCCCAGAGTCTGCTTCCAGGGAAACCAACCTGTAACAATCACATTTAAAATGTTTATTATGTCACGAAAATCACAGACTCTGGAACTTTGCCTACAGAAGCAAGGATGTTCAGTTAAATGCTCTAAGACCAGGAAGTGGTAGAGACGAGGGGGTGGGGAGCGAAGTTTTTAATAAAATGGGAATGAGACAGATACCAGTGATGTATGAGATGCAGTTTCAGTTTCTGAACAAAAGCAGTAAGTATATAAAAGGTCAGCATAGTCAGTGAAACTGAAAGCTGAGAACTCAGATGAGGCAGGAGCAGAGGGCGATGAAAGGGAGAAATATCTCAGAAGAGACCTTGCCAAGGAGGAGAAGCAGACTAAACACACCAAACACACCCAGTCAAAAGTCACAGGGCAGAAATAACCCATCTGAAAGAGGACCCTCTATTTCAAAGGACCTCGTGCAATCCATAGGAGGTGCTATCTCATGGCATGACATGCACAAATGCCATACTGGGAGCTCCCATTAATTAAGCTCAGGGTTGGATCATACTACTGAAGAGGCCAGACAACTTCTCATGGTGCTGCCTCTAGACAGAGCCTCTACTGAGAACTGTCCCAGCAACAGCAAGAGGTAGAGAAGGCTCTGCAACCTGCAGGCAGCCTGGTCCTGGTGAGAAAGTCAGTGATGCTGCTCTGCCACTGAATGTTCCTAGCAGGTGGCATATGGTCACCTTTGCTGGGCTGTGAGTCCCTGCAGGGTAAGGATGCCAGGGGTGGACAAGGAGGGTACCTGGTCAGAAAGGCATCACCAATGAGGTGATATCTAGGCCAAGACCACTGGAATGAGGAGTAAGTCTTAACTAAAGGAAGAGAGGATAGAGAGAGAGAACAAAGTGCCATGAACAGGAATGATGCTGACACCAGGGAAAAGAAAGGAGGTCACTGTGGCTGAGACCTGAGAGGGCACTGGGATCTGGGAGTTGGAGGGACCCCTCATACATTGCACGGACTCTGGCTTCCAGCTGGAAATGATGTCTAGTCTTCTATGGACTGATTTTTCTCCACAGCACTCTTCACCACTGCCAAATTGTACAGGTTATATAGTTTGTGACTGTCCCAACCTTTTAGAATATTTGGTCCATGTGGGAGTTCTGACTGCTCTGTTTACTGCTATAGATCCCCTCAGTGTGTGGAGCTTAGCAGATAAGCAACATTTACTGAATGAATAGATGGATGGGTCATCTTAAGAAGAAACTGAAAAATTCTTTTCTAAATGGCAGTATGTACCCAGGTAAAGAGAATAAAGTTTCTACTTCCCCAGAAAGTCTGTTTAAAGTTGGTGCTATGAGGGTAAAAAAACAATTTACTTATCTCTTTTAGGCACCAAAATACCTAAAACCAAATATGCCTCTAATTTTTAAGAACTGGATGCCTAGATGCAGAGGAAAACCCCAGAAGCATCAGCAGTTTGGGAGGCTTTATATTTGTGGGATTCATTTACTCATGCATACTGAGCACTACCAGACACTCAATGAAGTTTTACATGAATAGGATTTCAGAGCTATTGCCTTTCTGGATGTGAGAGGCTGGTCCTTCTCGCGACAGGAGGGGAGTAAGGCAACATTTACAACACACCAGTCTCTCCACGTCAGGATGGAGAATCTCCTTTGAAAGCCACAGACTTAGATGATTCTCGGGAGTGCCTTCTGGATGCAAACATGTTTGAGATTCACCAGTATAAGGGAATTTGTCCTTTTAGAGAGATATAAAAGTTTCCAACATACCATTAGTTTATGATCCAGAAAGCTTTTTAAAAATAAGCTTGGGTGTCTTTTCAAATTACTTATGTTTCCATATCAATCCATAGACTTTAATACATAACTACTAAAATGATTTACATGTTTTTGGCAGGTGGTGAGGGGAAGTAGGGTATAAGAGATCACTGGAAAATAATTGAACAAAATTAAAATATACTGATACTAGAAGGAAGAAGGGACTAGAGTGGGCACAGAATCTGCAGGCACATTCCATCCACCACACCACCTTGCCTGACCATTTATTTATATTGCAAATTAGCTCCCCACTCCCTACCAGCTTCTATTCCCCTTTCCTGCTTGTCTTTTGCACTTTTCCATAACTTTTATCACTGTCTAGCAAACCATACCACAAATATTTATCATGCTTATTAATTGTTATCTGTCTTCCTCTACTAGAAAAACTCCATTACATCGAGGGGGTCTTTGTTTTGTCAGTGATAACCCAAAGACAACCTGGTAGGCACTCAATTTATTCTCGAATGAATAAACTTATCCTGTCTTAGAACACTCTCTAATTCCATTTCTAAAGATTGTTTTTAGTTTCAACAGTTTGGATAGACTATTAGAAGTAGCATCATGGTTGGCGATGAAGAACATGGGTATGTGTCTACCCTGCCCTCTTACTATTGCCCAAAAACTGAGGTAAATAATGTCTAACTTGCTTAGTTCTCATTAATAAAGACTCACAGCAATGGTTGCCGAAAAAAAAAAAAATGTTTGTTATTTCTACAAAAAAAGAGAATGATTTATTTATTTTATGCTATTGTCCAGGGACACAAGCAAAACAAATTGAGTTGTTCAGCTAATTTGGTCTCAAGATATACAGAAAAATAAATGGTCTAAAATCATAATAAGTGCATTTTAAACATTTCTAGAAATGCCTACGGGGTGGGAAAATGAACAATCCTGGGCTGAGGAAATGCCATGAGAAATGACTGAGACTTGCTGAAGTTTACAACTACTGATGCCATCAGTCATTGAGAGCTGGAGAGAGGATGACAAAGCTCTACAGAAAAATGTAAAAGAATTTTGGAACCAAAGGCATTTCAGAAATCAAATTCAAACTTTACAGAGAAAACTGAGGCTCAGATAAAATGATTTGTCTAATCTCACACAGCAACTCAGAGCTGTAATACTTGGGTATATATTCTTATATAATAAGGAGTTTGAAAACTTAATTTCTGGTATTTCTCTAGGTCTTTAAAATATGTATGTAATGAACTGATTTGCTGCATCAAAGGGCAGGATCAAGTATGGATGCTCACAGACAGGGTGGTTCTTTTTCTTTTTTAATTTCTTTTTATTTTATTTTCTTACATCATTGTTCTCCATTCAGGTGTAGTCCCCGTTAAGTTCTCCCACCACATAGCACCTGTGAGCCATCACCAGAGTCCCCTGTGCTCTTCCGGCCACTCTTTGACTTTTCCAACCCTCTACCCAGCTGTTTGCCTCAAGTCTATGGTCAACTTGCAAGTTTTGTCTTTTTCCTGACCCTTTGTTGGGTTTTCCTCAGTTCCATCTGTAAGTGGTATTTTTCTTTTTCCTTCTGAGTTATTTCTCTTAGCATAATCCCGCCTCCCTCCAGCCATGTTGCTGCAAATGGCATGAGTTGTCTTTTTTGATCGCTAAGTAGTATTCCATTGTGTACATATAATAGGAAGGGAGCTTCTACCTCCCCAGCACTATGCTTGGCCACACAAGGGCGAGATGTCACAGTTCAGGCATAGTGCTGAAGACAGGGTCCAGACAGGGATCAGTTCCCAAGGCCATGGAATGGCATGCACCCTGCAACCTCAGAGAGGTTTACAGTGACCCTGAGGACATCACTGTACTGAGGACAAGCTCATGATGCAACATACCAAGAAACTACAGGAATGAAGGGGTAAAATATGATGACTGACTAGATTACCTCTATGATAGCAGAGAAAAATAACTGTTACCTAAGGATCCTGACAAAATCTCTTAAGTATTTATAGATATAGACTTGTTGCCAGTAGAAAGGCAAAAATGAAGGGAAGCATATTTTAGGAAAGAATAAAAAAGACATATTTTGAATGGGGTTCTCACACATACACAAAAGACAGCAGGAACCGATGTGAAATAGTTTCTAAATTTACCAAATCACCACCTTCTGCTTTCTGAATACCTACAACACGAATGCAAAAGAGCACAATAATTCAGATCTATATTTAAAACAAGAGGCAAGAGCTTGTTCTTTTGAAATTTCTTGAGACAATCTTTCATTCACTTTTGAGCATTTGGCATTAAGAAAAAATTGGTTTATTAAGGCATAGACACAGAGTGATTTACTCAATGGGAGAGCATCAATGTTATGCAGAAGGAGAAAATAAGTCTATTTTTGGAGTCACCAATCAACTTTCCTCACCATGGTTACAGCCTGTGTTTCATAACTTTCCAGAATCATAGACGATTCAAAATGACCTTGGTAATCATTTAGACCAACTGTATTTTATCCATGGGGAAACTAAAGTGTAGAAGAGGTGGGAGAGGGTGTCTGACACATCACAGCAGAACTTAAGTCCCCTCACTTATAAGGAAAAACATGAAATCATTACCTCAGGAAAAAAGAGCACTCTTCAATTCTCTGTGGGTGTTATTCATTTGTAAACTACATGAAATTGTTTTGGCAGTTAAAATATCCATATATTTCTACAGGGTTGAGGAAAACCTTTTCAAAACTCCATGTATATATTCCTAACAACAATACACTTAAAAATACAGATGTGTTCAATACTGGCTTATATGTTTCTTATGCATTCAATCTGTTTCCTACTAGCTAGAGACCCACAATACAGATAAACCATGTGCTTTGTGCATGCTTCCAAATTTGTT
>NW_023605194.1:27471487-27513305 GCF_014898055.3 Talpa occidentalis
AAAAAAAAAAGATTCAGCTCTGATGCAGAAGAATTTTTGTTCAAGAGAGTTTTTGTTGTTATTTTAATTACTTGCTTATTTTTACTCTCCCTCATGAAGATGGTATAATCATTTGCGTGAAATTCTTAAGAATGGTGGGAAGGATGAAATTCAATACCAATGAAAGATTGGTCATAGGAGGTAGACCACTGGCGAGATAATATTAGGAAAGAGAAGATAGGATTGATGTGTCGAGCTGACAGCATAAAGTTGATGAGTTTCTGTTTAATGACTTTAGTTTTCTCTGTGAAATGAGAGCTATAACCTTCTGAACATGCAAGCAGGAAAGTAAGGGGAGGACAGCAGAGAGTAATGATTTGAAATTGTAATATTGGTCAGGGGGTAATTCTGAGAAACCTGATAGGATTACATACTGATTTGCACAGACATATTAAATCTGCAGTATATCCAATATGGTCTATTGTGTGATGTTTTTCTATTAGTCAGATATATAGACATTAAGTAAATCAATAACCTAGAGTTAAAGTTTTTGCCACAAATGAACAAGAGAGTGTAGAGAGAAAGTGGATTTCAGGGTATTGATAAGAGTTTAATCAGAATGATACATATTTGACTCAAGTTGGATAAAAATGGAGAAAGGAAGGGGATAATGAATTGGGGAATTTAGAAGGGTCAATGAACTGAATGTCACATGGAGGTCAGAGAATGCTCAAAGTGGAAATAATTATTAAAGCAAAAGAAAAGTGGATGATCAAATGTATGATTAATGACGGTGGAAGAATATGTATTTTTGATTGTATCATTTTTATTGAGATAACATTGACTTACAATGTTATATACAAGTTAGGGGTATAGAGTCACACTTCTTAGGATGTATAAGACCCCACCAATAATCTTTCACCATAGTCCATTGGGCCCCTGCGCATATTTCTCTCCACACCCTCCCCTCCCCTTCTGGTAGCCCCAATTCCTCAGTCGTATTTCTAGGGTTGGTTTTGGTTTATTTTTTTCTGTCCCTTTGTTTTGTCTCTTTGTATTCCACATACATATGCAATTTGCCCTTCTCCTTCTAATTTACTTGAGTTAGTATAATCCCCCTCCATTTCCATCCATGGTGTCACAAATGGCAAGATTTCATATTTTTTAAACATCAGAAAGTCTCATGGTCATGATATTCAGTGTCTGAGATTGGAGAAAAATCACTGGAGATAAAGGAGATCAAAGAATGACAGCACTGGATGGGATATTCAAGTGAATATTAGATCAAATTCAATCAAGAACTTGATCTAAGGAGGAAGGCAGTGACCCAGATACATTTCCACATTTATATTACATTCTACTATGTTAATTATATTTTATTATAGTAATAGGAGGAAGCTAGCCAGAGTTACACTTACAAAATATCACTTAACAAAGATAAAGAAGCAACTATTTTGCTCATGTCCTGCAATTCTCACTTAGCTCAGGGACTTCCTCCTAGAAGAAAGATTATGTTGCTATTGGTCTGACACACCCAGGAGGTGTGGTGTTGATAACAGTGGACTTTGGAGTAAGAGAAAACAGAGTTTGAATACTGATAATGTTGGATAATTTAACTCACCCCTTTGTGCCCGAATTTTAAATCACTGAAGTGAGATTCTTAATGCCATTTTTAGGAAGGTGCTATAAGAATGAAACCAGTTAAAAGTTATAACAAATGTATCACAATGCCTGGAATTTGGAATATGACCAATAGATTTAAGATTTTCCCCTGTGAGGGATCTTATCTAAGGAAATACCAGTTTTGAGGGAAAACCTACCAGTCCTTTTGTGTTTTGGTAGAAAAACAGTTTTCTAAATTATAATTTTGTGAAAAAAAATAAGCAAATTAATAGCTTGCCAAAGGTAGCAAGATGCCTCACTTCCTAAATTTCTCTATAATATGGAAATTTAATTCCATTCTGTGGTGATTACAATTCAGTCTCTGGAGATAATTGCATCTAATTGTGACCTTGTTATGAATAACTTTGTAGAAAGAAATTCAGCTAAACAATAAGGTTGATTACCTGGGGTTTAGAACATTGAGAGAAATGACAAAAATAGGTTGAGTCCTTAACAGAATATTGATTAGTGAATGAAAGCCAGGGTTTCTTTGAGATTCAAGAAATGTACTTTTCTTCCAGCTCAAGCGAGGCAAGTAGTGACAATATAACCACTTAGGGGTAGAAAATATTGTTTTTCATGGCTAATAGTGTCAAGTACAAGTTATTGAGTGTCTATCATGTGTCAGGAACTTTTTAAGTATTGACCAACCTTTACAAACACTCTCGGGGTGAGACACTGATTCCTATTTTCCAGTTGAGCAAACTGAGGTGGGGACAGTCCACAGAGGCTTGTCATTTGGTAAATGATAGAAAGCAGAATTAAAAACTCATGTCTGCATTTAAAATCTTGGTTCACCTACTTTATCACTAAGTAAAGCTCTGGACAGCACAGGTATTATATTCTGTGTTTTTCTAAAAGGAGAGTGTGTAACAAAGTTTCATAGGAGACTGTTTTCAGGGTTCTCCCAGAACCTGTAGACAGATACAGATCTAGATGTAAGATTTATTACATATGTTATATAGAATTAAGGAATTGACACACATTTCTAGAGGCTACAAGCTCATTATCTACAGAAAGGGCTGGCAGGCTGAGACCCAGGAAAGTCGATGGTGTGGAGCAAGTGTGAAGGCAATCGCCTGGAGAATTCCCTCTTACTCAAGGAGGCTGGTCTTTTTATTCTACTGAGAATTTTAACTGATTTTATGAGGCCCACCCATAATATGGAGGGAAATCGACTACTTAAAGTTCACCAACATGCTTATCTCATTCAGAAATACCCCTCCACATTGACACATGATATTAGCCATCACACAGACTTAGGTATCTGCTTTTAAAACTCAGTTCTCCAGGTTGTTGAATTTGCTAAGCATTAATGTCATTTCCCCACTTTAATAATTAACAGGATCTACTTTATGGGGCCCATAGCAGATTATAGTGGTTAGATGGTACTATGGCATTTTAAAAATAACCTATGGCTAATAGATTCATAGAAAATGAAATTCTAGGGCCTCCCCCATGGCGCAGAGGTTGAGCACTGGGCTATGAAGCTGCCCACATCCTCTGTAGCGCTGGTTCGATCCCCGGCCACCAGCGAGGGTTCCACATGCACATGGTGCGACAGACCTCTCCTGCTGTACCCGCTGCTCCCCTCAGCAGTGCATTTCGTTAGTCTGCCTGTTCTGCTCCCTGCTCTGGCTCTGGTGAATTCTCTCACCCTCCTGGACTTCTGACTGTACCCAGTGCTTGTATAAATAAATAAATAAATCTAAAAAAAAAAAAAAGGTAAAAAAAAAGAAAATGAAATTCTAGTTACACCTTGGCAATCATCATCTTCATTATCAGCAATAATGATGATGATGATGATCATGATGATCATGATGATGATGATATTACCATTTACTCTCAGCTTCTGATGCAGTAAACATTGGTTCTGAGGAGTGTTTGTGTATTATCTCATTTAATGTCTCAGCAGTGCTTAGGACTTTTTCTATACCTTTTTTATATGTATGGAAGCAGAGTCTTGGAGAGTTTATTAAATTGACTAGTACAGCTAGTAAACATAGCTAGTAAAGTACTAGTACAGCTAGTAAATACCAATTAGTAAAAGTCTAGTAAAGAATAATCTGGGGTCAAAAATAAGCAGTATGTTTTCAGCACATGCTTTGCAATACAGAGGGCATGGAGCACCAAAGTGCATTTGCTTGGAACCTCTTATTATATATCATTGGTGAAGTTGGCACCCATTGATACCCATTGTCACCCATTGGTCTTTGGAAGACCAAATAATCAACATTCATTAATCATTGTGAGTCTGGTGCCCACATAGGTACCAGGGAGGACAGAAAAAATAATAAAGTTAACATCCTAGCTGGAGAGAGGCAACTCATTGGAGAGTCTTGATGCTCAAATAGGCTGAGGAAGAAGAAATGCTTGATGACTAGATCCCTTTCATTTCTTTGGTATTTTGTTTCATTGTATTTATGGAGTGGCATTCTTGCTATTTTTTTTTTTTTTCATGAATTATTTTGGTTCTCTCTGAAATCAAAAGGCAGTAACTTGGGTGAAGACTTTGAGTAATTTGTGTAACTCTAAGGTGAATGTGCTTAGTCAGGATACTTACTAGATTTATCAAGTAAAATAAAACATAACAATAATAGCTATGATTTGGCCCCTGAACTGGGGCATCAGGCAGTAGACACATTACTCTCTCTCTTAAAAGATTTATTTATTTATGCAAGAACCGGGTACAGGCCAGATGCGCAGGAGGGTAAGAGGATTCACCAGAGACAGAGTGGGGAACAGAACAGGTAGACTGATGAAATACACTTGCTGAGGGGAGCAGTGGGCGAGACAGGAGAGGTCTGCTGCACCATGTGGGTTTCTCCTGGGTCGACCAGGATCGAACCCGCACTGCAGAGGCTGCGGACAGCTTCGCAGTATGGCACTCAACCCCCTGCGCCACCAGAGAGGTCCACATTACTCACTTTCAGCGGGCCCTCATCTTCTAGTAAAATGTGAGCTTTGTGAATGTGAGTTCCAACTGCCTGGTCCTTGTTGAATTTCTAGCTCCTGGTAGAGAGTTAGACACAAAGAAGGTGCTCAATAAATATTTGCAGAAAAGATGAATGAAAGTGACAGTTCACTTACGGTCACTCTTTGCTCTGTTAATCTGTCTCAGAATGTGAAAATCAGAACTGAGTGATTTTTTGAATGACTTAAGTGAAAAGAATATGACTTTTGGAGTCAGAAAGACCTGAGATCCATCAAAATCTTGCCATTTACTTAAAATATGACCACAGTCACTTCACTCTTAAGCCTCAATTTCTGTGTCTGATCTTACAAAGATGGCAGGGCAGTAGTTCATGGTTTTATAATCTTTCCTAATCACTCCCAATCCATCTATAAACAGAGAGGGTGACTAGAGAGTAAACACAAAACCAAACCAAACAAAAATCATTGGCAGCATTTTTCATAGTAAGGTGATGACAACATGTCCTTACAAACCCCAAAGACAAATGGTAGAAATAACCATCTGTGTGGCATTAGTATTTGTGTGACGTGAAGGAGCAGGAAAAACTGGAATATCTGATGGACATAAAAACAGGAGATCCCCAAAATAGACAACAGGTATTTGCTGCAAAATACTTCAGACTGCTTTGAAAACAGCTACTGGGACTCAGAGGCATTTGCTCATTCTAGCAGCAGATGGATATAAAGGTTCATGTGAGTACACATGTTCCTCTGCTGAGCTCTTTTCTCTCTGTCCCCTCACCTTTCAAATGTGTCACTTTGATTAGTTATTCAGCTCTCAGCTTAAGTATCACTTTACCTAATGTGTCAGTCTCTCATTGCTACCATAACAAATGACCTGTACCTAAAATGAAGGTGTTAGTAGGGCCATGTTCCTTTCTGGAGATGCCAGAGAATCTTGTTCTTTCCAGCTTCTAGGCATTACCCACATCCTTGGCTCATGATTCTTTCCCTCCATCTCCAAAGCCAGTAACAGGGTTGAGTTTCCTTGCAGCACATCATTCAGCTTTATTTTCTGAAGATAAATCTCCCACTACCCCCTCCTACATTTCAACAACCCTTGAGATTACATAGGGCCTACCTGGATAATCCACATGATCTTCCTATTTCAATTTAACTTAATTATATCACAAAGTCCTTTTTGCCATCACATTCACAGGTTCTGAGGATAAGGATTTGGATACCTCTGTGGGGCAACATTATTGCCTTAACACCCCTTTGAAGCATTTCCTGGCCCGTGATGGTGATAGAAAACTTTCTTGTGGGTGCCCACAACTCCGTCCTGATTTCCAAGTTTTTCACTTGAATAAAATGGGATGCTCCTTAAAGGCAAATTTGTGTCACTGGGTTCCCAGAGTCTTTTCAGAATAGTGCCATACAACATAAATATAATATGAGCCATATATGTTAGCACAACTGTTCTAGAGGCCACATTTTTCAAAAACTGAAATATCTGGTGCGATGCATTTAACGTCATGTTTTATTTAACTGAACATATCCAAAATGTAATCTTTTCAACCTACAATTAGCAACTGAGAAAAACATAATAAGGCTAAAATAAAATAATAACATTTATTTGAGGGGATCTTAGATTTGCAAACCAGGAAGTATGAACATAGCTATCAGACCAAACTGTATCCCCTCTTCCCCCTCCCACACCCCAGGTCTTTATTTAAGAGGATTTAAAGGAAAAAAAGTTAGAAAAGTAAAAATGTTTATCAAAAATCAGGACTGGCTACAGATTATATTCCTTAGGGTTCATTGATATAGTCAAGCTGGAAGAAGGATAAAGGAAAAATATCTTTGCACAATCCTAAGAGAAGGTATCCCTAACAGGAAACTAGTTCTTCACAGTCAGTAAATAGTTTGCAAATTAAATTTTCAGTAAATGGATTTTCAGGCACAAGATGGAGTCAATTTAGCCTACCTCAAGCATCCCTTTTCACACAGTTTATGTGAGAATATTAATGAGATAGTTTACATTCATTTCTTTGAACTAAGTCTTCAAAACCTAGAAATCATCTTTGCACATACAGAACATCTCCCTTAGGACCAGCCACAATCCAAAGGCTCGGTGGCTGGTTGCTACCATATGGGACAGCACAACCTCTACAGCCTAGCCATCCCCTACAGTCATTTGTCTAACAGCTGGGTGAGTGTGCTGGTGTGCAGCCAGCACCAGTGCCGACTCTGGGAAGGAAGTGCTGGCGACAGGTCTCTCACATGCCTGTGGCTTCATTTTCATTTAATTTTGGCTAGAAATAAGAAACAAGATAAAACACCTCCTGAACAAATCTATTTCACTTTCTATTTTGGCAATCACACACTTGAATTAGGCACTGTTTCCTATGAGGAGGGAGCATCCTCTGGCATAAACATTTACTCCAAGCCCTTTTCCTGGACTCAATGAGTGGGAGGTAATTAGTTCATGAGACAAAAAATGTATTTTCACATTTCTGAAGGCTGGCTTTTATTCTCATATGTAGTTCCTTCAAGATAGTATCTTCAAACTGCAGTTTGAATGTTGACCTGCTAACACGGGCTTCTCAGATCTCTTTGAAGTCAAAAAATAGTCTGAATACAAAGCATTTTCACAGTCTTGTGACAAAGGAATAAACACACATCCCTCCTGAAGGGAGATCCCAGCCTCTACATTACAGGAGAGCCTGATAAAGAGAGGAGACTGACGGAGTCCTGGACTCCCAATCGCCATCGGGATTGCTCCCAAATTCTTTCATTTTTTAATCTTCTGGTTTGATCTTTCAAAAATCCATAGGAATCCCATTAATGTATGCATGTGCTTTCTCACAAATAGCACAGGCACAATCTCCAGTTATGCTTACGTGCAGAGCACTATGACTTCTCAGGGCATTGAACTGTAATCAGAAGCAAATTGTTGCTCCTCCTGCCAACTGATAGACTGTGAACACAGACAATCACAGAGCCACAGCATGGGGGTAGGGGGACCCTTCTCCTTCCTGTTTAACCACAGCAGGACAAAGCACCAGTTTCATATTAGGTTGCTAAATGGTGTTGAATGAATGAATGAAAAATGAATGCATGAATCTCCTCTCTTGCACACAGATTAGCAGAAGGAGCGAGAGGAGACACCTGTCACTAGGAGTCATGCACTCTGTAGAACATAGGGGTCACAAATTCTCACAACAAAACACATTCCCAATGGAGTCCAGTGTAAAAGATAGACATGAACACATGTCCCAAGAGGATGGGTTGCAGGTTTTAAAATAATTCAGAATTAAAACAATTCTTAAGGTAAACTAGATGCTGCCTAGGAACTGGGATAACTTTGGGTTCTCCAGAGTAGGACTGGCTGGTTATTCAGTTCTAGTTAGAATCACCCAAAGGCAGTAAAAACCTTAGAAATGGAGTAAGTGTGAAAACAAATCTAAATTGATTGCTGTTGTGTCTACACCATGCTCTGTAATTGACTTCTTTGGAATAATTTCAATATTTTGCAGCTTATTTTATTTCTCTCTAGTTCACCTGCACAGTTCCATTTATCCAAGTGTCCTTTAAACCAAATGCAGTTAAAAAAGAATCCTATTTATAGGGAACATATGTGGATATGTAAAGATAGGAGTAGCGACAATGTCTTAAACCTTTCTGTTGCTCTCTGGCACAATTTAGAAGGTTCTTAGAGATATGAGAAAATGTCCTCTTGCAAACGATATAGGACATGGTAGTTACATCAATGTATCCTCTAAGAATTGTGGATAATTATCTTTTCAATCATAGGGGAAGAGGTTTATCCTAAAGTATCACTTTGACAGGGACCCAGCACAGGCAACTGAAAATCCCAACCCACATCTCTGCACCCCACCTTTGTGTCTCCAGCTTCTCGCGTCCCACTGTCCAAAGTTGCCACATCAGAGAAGAGATGTCAGAAAATGTGTTTGTGAGTATGCTCAGGCTTTATTTTCCCTGGCTTATTGCCTCATAATATCCTGACAGAGAAGAATATCTGATTACTTCTAGTTTTCAATGTGTTTTGAGCCTCTGTCTAACCTCTGAACAGAAGTATAACCTTCAATTCTTTTTTCTCTTCTTTTCTTCCTGTTTAGCAAGAGTGGGGAATCATTGTGCAAAATCAATTTGCACAAACAGTCTCAAAAGCATCTTTAAATCCTAACTCTCCAGATTTGCTAATTAAAAAAATAATAACTTGGACACATGCATTATAACATGAAAAATAAAATTGTTAGCCAATCTGTTAAGACCAGATGATGAGCAGTAAATAATAAAATCAAGTTTAGGGGTTGAATGAGCTGGGAACATAGTAAATGTTGCATAGTATTAATGAATGGGGTTTGCTATTTAAGAAACATGGAGAACCTTAAGATGTGGGTCATATTCAGAACCTAAACTTCCTATGCAACCTTAGAAAAGAACAAACAAATTGACTTCAATTAAGCCAAATGGAAGAAATAATCAAAAAGCAGATTTTGTGCAGGAAGAGGTCAGAAAAGTCCTGAAATCAGGAAGGTGAATCGGAACACTTAAGAAAAACAGAGGGTGGAACCAGTGACCAAGTTTTCCTGCTTCTGGCTCTGATTATGCATGTCCCGCTGAGTGTAAGCAGATAAGGTCACAGCTAGAGACCAAAAAGGAAGGATTACTAGTAAATAAGTCTTCTTTTTGGCTACTGGAAGCTGACACTTGATTTGTCCAATTTTTTTTTTATTGTAATCTTAAAATTGCCTGCAGTAACATCTGCCTTAAAACTCCAAAGTTTTTGCAGGAAATTAAATGTCTGGATTGCTAATTCTGAGGTTAACATTTCAAATATCCTCTACAAAACTAGAGACTTCAATAGTACTGGGATGGCCCAATTAATTTGATTGATCCATTCGATGGTATTTACCCGGGGCTTATTTCGTTATGTGCTTGGCCATGGTATTGTGTATCATTACAGTTGCCAGATCGCTATTTTACTTCAAATATATAGCTCAAGAATGGGGAACATCTCTCTCTTTTCATGTCCTAAATGAGTAAAAATGGTAAACACTGTAATGAGGTGAATTGCCATGAGGAATGGCTAAGGCTATGTTTCTCGATCACTTATGGCAAACCTGCCCTCAATGGGGACCCGCACCAGCGGCTTCTAAGCAAATCATTTTGAATTTGTATTCTTTTAGTGGTTACACTTAATTAAAAAAAAATGAACTTCATCTACACAAAATTGAATTACTTATAATTTGGAGTTTGTGGAGTACTATCATATATACAATTTTATCTCTTTTTCTATTGCTAATCATGCCTGGCCCAAATTTAATGTCTCTCTCTCTCTCTCTCTCTCTCTCTCTCTCTCTCTCTCTCTCTCACCCTCTCTTATATTTTACAAGGACAACTTTATTAGGAAAAGGAGAAAGAGAAAAAAGACACCTGCATAGACACAGGTGGGCAGAGAGCTTCTTCTTCTGCTGCTTTGCAAAGGGAAAACGTCTGTAAAAGGAAACGTCTATGTAGTCACAGGCAGGCAGGAGAGTTGCCCCAAAATTTCATCTTTCCCCATCATTGGCGCCTCCCCTTCACTGCCTGTAGATCATCTGGTCTTAACAGACTGCACAAGAGTATCTATATAGTTAATTTACATTAATATTACTGTGTTAGACATCCTTTTCTTCTTCCTACCTTTTAATATTCATCAATAGTATCTCCCTCATCACTTTGCATATACTACATTTAGGTTTCATTTCCTATTAGTAAACATCCAGATGATTTCAAACTCTATTACTGAATGATGCAGTGAATATTTTCATTTGTTTCTCTTTTTAAGCATATGTTATTTATTTGAATATCCCCAATCATAGGACATAGTCCCATAGATTTGGGTCAGCTTTCTGTCTATGATCACTAGCCATCAGCCAAAGCTTGCTCTTGCTACCATCAGGAATGTGCATGCAGAGCTGGCCACAGGAGGAGTGGTGTGTGAGTAAGGTGTGTGGAGTGCTGGGGTGCCTGTGGGGCAATTAGGGGCATCTTCAGGCGGGGTGAAAGTTTCAGAAAATAGGATATTAAAAATGTCATTATCTGATCTACTGCGGTATGTGGGTAAAAGCTAAGTTCTTTGTCCTTGCAGCTTCTCTGTGAGTTTGAAATTATTGCAAATGAAAGGTAAGCAAAAAAGAATCCATGACCAGGTAAGACGCATTAAACCATGTTGATCTATCTAGGTAGTTATTAATAATAAATAACCATTTCAAAGTTAAAAACAGCATGATACTAAATTACAGGAAATATTACATAACTTATATAGCAATGATTTTTGCAGTCATTAAGTAACTTAACTTAAAAATATGTAATGCAAGATTTAACAGAATTGCAAGAAGAAACTAATTAACTACTAAGTGCAAGCTTCTCCAAACTGAGAAACCAAGAACAGTAAAGGATATATAAGTTTTGGTAATACAATTAACAAGTTTTAGTAAGTACAAACATAAGAATCCTGCACTCAACAAAACTGTCATCTTAGGAATTGAGGATTCTAGAAGGGTATGGGAGGTGGGGGAGAGAATAAAAATGAAAGGGGGCTTAATGGTCTATAGTAAAGGACTATGGGCACTTGGATGGTGGGGGTGGGGTGGTAACATACATCTGAGGAGGTGTGAACCTATTCCCCTAAATCATATACAGTGTTGTAAACCAATGTTACCTCAATAAAGGAAAATTAATTAACCAGTCAATAACTTGATTGATTAATTAGATCAGGATTGACTGCTAAGAATACAAAAAATTTGGCTACCTGTTTGGCACCAAAGAAAATTTTAACAAGTTTCAAAGAACATTTTGCTAACTCTGTTTTTTAAACCACAACAACATAACAAATCAGAACTTTTTAAAATGACCAAAGTAATAACTTTCCCTTCCACCAAATACAATTGGAAATTGAGGAACACTATTCTATATACTTTATGGGTTAAAGAAGAAAGCTTAGTGTAGTCATGAAATATTTAGCATGCACTGGAAATGAGAACCCAGCTAAAATGAAAATGCAGCTAAAGTTTATTAGGGGGAAAACTTCAGATTTAAAAGCATATGCTCAGAAACAGAAAGATATAAAATTAATGAACTAAGCATTCAACTCAAGAAGCCTGTGAGTAACAATAAAATGTCCTCAAAGAAAGCAAGAAGTGTGGAAAAGTCTGAGATGAAACTCACAGAAATGTAGCGAGGATTGGGGTTCATCTCATTTATGGAAATGGTTCTCAAGCCACATTTAGCCAAACTGAGCATGTTTCATTCCATAGTAATGTCTTAGATGTTTCATATGCTTGGCTAGATATTAAACTTTGTGATTATAGCTTCCAGGCAAGGTCATTCAATCTTAATCCCCAGGAGAGTTTCAGGTTAGAATTTTAAACTTGGGCATCTTGGCCAGGTCAACCTCTGGAAAGCCTTCTGACTTAACTCTCTCTGCGAGCATCATTTTTATTATTTCCCACTGGTTTATAGACTCTGGACTCTGATGCAATCACAAATTCTTACCTTCTCCAAAGAATACTTTCAGAAAATTCACCATTCATTTTCCTCTAAGTGAATGTCTGTGCCTCCATAATGTGACCAACCATAATGAGAGCCCAAAGTAGAACATTAAATTGCCCTGCATGTTTTGTCACCAGAGTCCTAGAACACCCCTTGGCATTTAGAATTCTTGATTCACAAAGCAATCTTGTGACAAATCTATGCTTTTGACATAGTAAATATTTGGATTTTGTATTATGGTTCCAACTGAGTAGCATCTGCTTTTTCAGCTGAGAGCATTATCTTAATAAAAAACATTTGGTTTCCAAAAGCAAAACATTACTTCAGAATTGGATTTCTCTATAATTTCAGTAACTCAGCAAATACATCAAACCAGATAATATGTTCAAGTCAGTTATTACATTTTATAGAAAGGCATCGTGTTTCTAGTACATAAAAATGAATAAATCTACGAAATCAATATATATTTATTCACCAGGGCAATGTCTTCACTACTTTTCACAAAAGTGTTATCTAGCACTGTTGCCTAATAAATTCTGAGAATATTATTTCTCTCTGTGTTTTCTGATATAATCTGGAAAAATAAAAACCAGAAGCAAACACAATTCTGTCATTCTATTTTTGTTGAAAGCAAGGGCAATTGTTATTGTTTGGCTTGGGGAAAATAAAGGCAGCATTTCAGATCTGGAATATTTCCTGGACTTAAAAATAAAATTTGACAGTGCAAAGAGCAAGGTCAGTGTGGCTTCCTTTGTGTACAGGCAGAAAAAGCCAATTTACTTGCAGCTAGATTTTCTCAATCCCGTCTTTCATGTAAATAACATTCATGTGTGGAGATAATTGTAGGGACATTGAAAATCACTGGCTGAACAGCACATTTCGTTTTTTTTTTTTTTTGTTTGTTTGTTTGTTGGGTTTTGCATATAAATTTTGCCTCTAATAAAAATTATTGGATAAATTGCAAATTATTTAATGAAACAGGGATGTTATCCAAGCAATACAAGAATCGTACATTTGAAATTTTTTCTTTTCCAGATTTTAATTTTTATTATTATTTTTGTACATCATTGCTAATTTTGGGGAAGTATTTGATTTCTCTCCTCAGGTGTAGCCCCGATAGTTCTCCCAAAACTATGCCCTTGTGATCCATCACCATAGTACCTTGTGCCCTTTCCTCCCTTGTTTTTCTTCCTCTTCTTCCCCTGCTGTATGCCTTAGATCTGTGGTCGGCTTGCCAGTTTTGTCTTTTTCCTGACCCTTTGTATGGTTTTTCTATATTCCACATGTAAGTGAAACCACCTGATATTTACATTTTTCCTTCAGACTTATTTCACTGAACACAATCCTTTCCAGCTCTGTCCATGTTGCTGCAAATGGCATGAGTTTATCTTTTTTGATTGCTGAGTAATATTCCATGGTGTGTATGTGTGTGTATATGTATATATCTATCTATCTCTATATATATCTATATATATATATATACTCCTGTAGCTGTGAGTGGTATAGGCATAAAGCGCCAACATATGGAGGGCCACCCAACTTTGTGCTCCAGAGGGAAGAAGCTGCCTATTGAGTCAGGTTTGTGAACAAAGGAGGTAGGTGGGAAGTCAGGGTCATTAGCTGCCTGCTGCCCTAATGCAGCATAAAATCTACTGCAGTCGGTTTGCTGTCTCCTCAGCTGGCAAACAGTTATTGGTGAATTATTGGCTGTAGCAAAGATGGTAAAGTGATCTAGAGACACAAAATACACACACACACACATATACACACACACACACACACACACACACACACACACTTGATCCAGTCACCCATTTGGGGCATTTAGGTTGTTTCCATATCTTGGCTACTATAAATAGAGAGCAGCACATTTCGAAGGTAAGCTGTTAGGAATGAACTCCTCAAGAAAATCTACTATTTCTATTCAAGAAAATATAGTGCTTGAGTTCATTTTCTAAATCATACACACCTGACTTTGAATCAATCCATGTCTGATTCTTATTAGTTGTCTTGGTCTTACTTTTCAAATCTCCAAAATGAGAGTGATAACAGTATCTGAGTAATTAACCTGTTGTGAGAATTTAATGAGACCAAGCCTTTTATTTTCCCATGTCAAGGGTACACATTAATGATTTTTAATAGGTGCAGAGTTGTGCAACCATCACTGCATCAAATTTTAGAACATTCTTGTCACCCTTAAATAAGCTCCTTATCTGTTAGCAGTTATTCCATATTCCTCCCTCCCATCAGCCCTAGTCAACAGATGACCGACTTCATGCCTCTATGAATCTGCCCATCTTGTTTGTTTGATTGTTCTTAAAGTGAGGTAACACTGGTTTCCCACACTGTATGTGATGGGGTGGTATAGGATCACACCCTTCAGGTGTATGTTACCACACAACACCCACCCCCACAGCACCCACAGCTTTGCTGCTGTGTGCCTGATCTATAGTCCAACCCCTTCATCTCCAAGTGTGCTTGGAGACATTGAAGAAAAACGGGAAATCATTTCATGGTTCCTGGGAAGCAGCCAGTACTGGAGAACTCTTGGTGGTTTGAAAAGAGAAAAGATAGACAAGGAGACACCACTGGTGGTGGTACAGGGAGTAAAGACATCTGACTTTAGGGAAAAATATAGCTACTGAAGGGAGTGATTAAAGAATAATTGGGGCCATCTATAAGAAAACATGAGATTGACTACAGGTCATATCGCACAGGATGCTGCCCTGTAGCTGAGCTCAGCCCCAGCTCTTCCCTCCTTACCCTGTCACCAAACCTCCTCATATACCCTGAATAGGTCTGGTGCTCCTACACTGTGCCCTGCATCCAGTCTGCACACTCTACAAAGTGAGGCTAACTGAAAAGGTCCTGTACATTCTGATCCCTGCCCTCCCCTCTGCCTTGTTTCTTCCTTTCTTCCCATCGTCCTCAAATTTCTAGCCATTCTCCCAATTCCATCGGAAAGCCCCCTCTTCTTTCCATATTCTGACAACAAGCTTTAATATCTACTTCTTTTGAATTCCAGTAGCACTGTTTTGCATTTCTCTCATGGTGTGTACACTGTTTACCTTGGGTTAGAACTATTGCAACTGTGTCATTACTCCTTCTAAACTTATAAGCAACTTGAGGGCACAGACAGCCTTACTTTTGTTTCCCACTATAAAGTAGACACTAAATAAGTGGTTGTTGGTGTGTGGGAAGATTGCAGACATATTTCCACTAATTTCTAATGTGATTCAGCATGGCACTTTTTTACAATGACATAATAGTAAAAGCCACATTATGTTTGTATTAAGCATCTACTGTATACCAGGCATTGTGAATCTTATTTTGTGAATAAGATCAACTTGACTCCTACTCCCATGTGGATTAGAGTTTAATGAAGAAAACAGATCTTGCACAACTAATTAGAAATGCATGTGTATTAAGAAGAGGTCAGAAGAAATGCTATACCTAAATAGTGCATTTCTAAGGAAAGAGAAAGCTTTCTTTAATGCTAAGAAAGGAAAGTGGGCTGGTTTCCAAATTCTTAAACTCCTGTAGCTGTGAGTGGTGTAGGCATAAAGCACCAACATATGGAGGGCCACCCAACTTTGTGCTCCAGAGGGAAGAGGCTGCCTATTGAGTCAGGTTTGTGAACAAAGGAGGTAGGTGGGAAGTCAGGGTCATTAGCTGCCTGCTGCCCTAATGCAGCATAAAATCTACTGCAGTCGGTTTGCTGTCTCCTCAGCTGGCAAACAGTTATTGGTGAATTATTGGCTGTAGCAAAGATGGTAAAGTGATCTAGAGACACAAAATACATTATATACAAATACAGTCATCTACACCCTGAGTATGTAGACAGATGTTTCCATTTTATTTCATTCTGTTCACTTAACTGGGTATTAGAACGTCGGACTTAAAGTGCATTAAATCATTTGAATCATTCCTGGACACATACCTTAGAGCTATGCTGTCTCTTTGGCTTAAAACTATCTGATTGTTCCCAATCCTGCCTAGAAAAAACATTTAACTAGATGTTCCACATTTTCTTAAGTAGATGGTGGGAAAAATTGATGTTGAATAATATAATATTAAAATATAATTTTAATATTTAATTCCAATCGTTCCTTGAAATGAAGATGGAACTTGATCTGCAGCAATAATGGCTCCTTGGATTTTCTTTGTATTTTGACTGAATTTATATCAACCTGTAAAAAGTTAGAAACTCTCTGGGCAACATAAGGTTTTTTTTGGTAGAAATTAAAGCGATTAAGAAGCTAAAGTGCCAAGAAATCTTACTGAGTTTCCTTTCCCTGGAGGTTACTCAAATATCTATATAAAACTTTATTTAAAAATTCCCAATAGAATGATGGAAACATTGTGTCCACTTTACACAGCTACCCTGAGTACAGTATGAATTAGCAGATAAACACCAACGCTCTGAAATGAGAGAAATTTGTGTTCTAACTTTATTATTTATGAGCTGTGTGAATCTGTATAAGTTATAGAGCCTCCTGAAACCTGTTTCCTTATCTTTAAAACATAAGTTATAATATTTCCTACAGTTAAGAGGATTTAAATGTGCTAATGCAGTAGATTGCTTAGCATAAAGCCTAACATAAAACAAGGTCTCTTGAAATGATAGTCATTATGATGACTAATCTCATTTTGGTAACTTCTCTCTCGGAGGGCACATAGTGAATACCCTCTGCAGTAAAGAGAAAAGGAGCCTACTCTGTTTTCCAGAGTTCTAGAGGCAGTGAAATCACTAATGAAGAATAGGCCTATTTATCAGGGTTTTTCTGGTTGTGACAGAGACCTCGCTTTATCTACTTAAAGAAAAAAATGGAATTTGTTGAATGGGCTGTGTGGCCTTTCTTCATGGTCCCTGGTGGAATGCAAGCAACCAAAAAGACCCAACATACTTTAAGTGCCCAACAACACTTTGTTAGAAGTTTTCCCAGTTGGGTTTTGTGTTTGGAAAGGGAAATAAACACAAAAGAGTAGGGAAAGTCACAGAGATTGTGGTTTTCATTCTTTGAAACTTGCATTTCCTTTAAATGCTTTTTTTAAAAAAAAAATATTTATTTATTTATGCATTTATGCATACAAGAGCTGGGGTACAGGTGGGTGAGAGGATTCACCAGAGACAGAGTAGGGAGCAAAAAGGCTGATCTACTGAAATACACTGCTGAGGGGAATGGTGGGTGAGACAGAAGAGGTTACCTGCGCCATGTGGGTCACCTCCCTGGCTGGGGATAGAACTCATGCTACAATGGCTGCCAATAGCTTCATTTTGCTGAGACTCAATCCGTTGTGCCACCAGGGAGGCCCTTCCTTTAAATTCTAATGGGAAACTCACACCCTCATTGGATTTGCTTCTGAAGACAAGCTATGTAACACAACCTGGGGTGCTTTGTTTTTGACCACCTCAGTAGTCATAACATGACTAAGTGAAAACTGAGAAAAGCTTCTTAAACCTTGCATGGGGGGGACCAGTTATAGCTTTGCCTCTGAGCTCCCCTTTTTATCCCCTAGCTGATAAGGGATTCTGTACAGCCTGTGTGAGGCCCAGTCTTATTTCTCAACAGGATTCAATTCCCACACTGAGGTACACTTGGACCTGTTCTGCTTCCCACTCTGTCTCTGGTGAATCCTCTCACCCCCATACCTCTGGCCTATGCCCCAGTTCTTCTATGCATAAATAAAAAAAAAAAACTATAAAAATGGTTAAAAAAAGATAAATCAGATTTTAAAGTTATTTTGATTTTATTGTCAGTGTCCTCACCTTGTGCCCTTGGTTCCCTGGGGAATAAGCTTTCATTCCTGTCAACTTTTAGGGCTACTTGAGGGCAGGGAATTTTAGAAGTCCTGGGGAACTACAGCTTATCTTGAAATCTGTAGGAGAAAATCATCATATTTAAAATTAGGTTTTTCACTGGCCTTACAAGCTTCAGAAAGTGCAATTCCTCTTGCTAAAGTGTTTTGGAAATGGAAAAACACAATTATGGAGAGTTATCTTAACCTTTTACCTTGATATTTTAAGCCAAACAACTTAGGGGACTTTTTTTTTTCCAAAGTGATTTATCTCTCCCCTTTCATCTTGTTTATTGCTATCCTACAATGTTTCATATTTCCTTTGTTCCCTTCAAATGTAGAATTTGGAAATATCAAGTTTAAAGGCTAGGACAAATCTAAGATATTTTCTCACAAATGTGAGAATGCCCAAAAGTACCTGAAGCCCAGAGAAGCGACTCAATAAAGATCACACAGATCGTCTGTGTGAGAGAAGCAGAACTAGAACCCAAGTTTCCAACTCTCATTCTAATGCTCTTTCCATGACCCCTGTCCTCCATATACACTATCCCAGAAAGGATTTGACATATGGCTTTTGAGATTTCTCTGCTACTAGATGTCTACCTTGAGGGAACCTTAGGTTGGGCTGTGTTTCTGTCTCAAGACATAGCACTGTATTGAGATGCGCTAACTTTCAGAACACAGTTCCTCAATTTTCTTTGCATGTGTCCGCATTTGTGACTTCCATGGTCTCTAGAAGGCTTTTAGGAAATTTTGAATTCACTTTAATACTTTCAAACTGGCAGCAGTCTTCTTCATCTTTGTGGCATTTGCAGAAGAGTACAGTCCTCTCTCCTGATCTAAAATCTAGATTTTTTACCAAAAAACTAACATGGCCAAGTTTCCTTTGCAAGACCCAAAGCTCTTTCATCCTCTGTGGGAGTAGTGAGATGAGCTCCTTCATTCCTCCATCCTGTTTTTCTTTTTTTTTTTTTTTTAAAGATTTATTTATCTATGCGTACAAGAACTGGGGTGTAGGCTAGAAGTGCAGGGGTGAGAGGATTTACCAGAGACAGAGTGGGGAGCAGAACAAGTGGATCTAATGAAATACACTGCTGAGGGGAACAGTGGACAAGGCAGGAGAGGTCGGCTGTGCTATGTGCGTCACCTCCGTAGCCAGGGATCAAACTCTTACTGCAGTGGCTGGCAATCGCTTGATAGCGCTATGTCTTCAACCCCTGCACCACCAAAGAGGCCCCTCCTCCATCCTGTTTTCCAAAGTGGCTACACAAATTTATGTTCCCAACAATAGAATAGGAAAGTTCCTTTTTCTTCACCTAGTATTTTTGATAAAGGACACTCTCTCAGGTGTAATATGATCTCTCCTTGTGTTTTTGATTTGCATTTCCCTAATATATATAACAAGTAAGGATCAGCAGTTTTTTATGTGCCTGTTTGCTGTCTATGTCTTCTTTGGAGAATTATCTATTCAGATATTCTTCCCATTTTTTTGATTGAGTTATTCAGGTTTTTTTTGTTTTTTGATGCTATGATGTATGAGTTCTTTATATTATCTTGGATATATCAAGTATCATACTAGTGGTTTTGTGTTGCCAGAGGTACATGATCCCACCCAGGAGCCAGAGAGGGAGAACTGGTCAGCTGTAGAGCTTCCTTTGTCCTGAAAAACTGGGGGCCACTATTCTTCAGCAGTGCTGGGTGGTTCACATGATGGTTTTATCATGGGATTGTTTCTTCATGATGGAGATTTTATCCTGTTGGAGAGGAAAATTCAGTTTTAAAATGGGAGAGGAAGGATTCCTTGAACAGGCAAAAAGGGGGGTTGATTCCCAAGAGAAAACAGAGTTGAATTGTTCCTTCAAATACTACTTAAAGTGGTATTTAAATGATGTTTAGTCTGAAAATCACTTTTATTTTATTTATTTATTTTTTATTTTAATAATAAATTTTATTTTTATATTCCCCATACAATTGCAGCCCCCCCATTCTGACCCCAGTCTCTCCCCTCCACCCCCGCCCCCTTAAAAGTGTCTCTGGTTCGTAGTTTTTTGTTGATTTTGATTGAAAATCACTTTTAATATCAGACCCTCTGACACTCCTGATCCACCTTTGTCAACTCTACTCTTTCCGTAGCTCTTATCTTTTCTATATACCATAATTAACATCTTATGGCTTAGATTACTTTTTATTATTAAATGTCTCTCCATTGAAATGTAAGCTCCACCAGGCAGGGATATTTGCCTGGTTCATGAAAATTCAATTGAATCATATTAAATGAAATTTCCAGTTGGAGGAGGTTGTTACAGCACTATGTCCTGAGGATATAGCACAGTGATTGGTACATATGAGCCTCCAATGATGGTTTATTGAATGAATGAGCAGAAAAGCAGCACAGATTCTGCATATCAGTAGAACAGCAAGAAAGAGCATGTGGGAAAGACTTTTAGCTATCGTTAAAAATTTTCCTTACATGCTTTAAGCAGGTTCTTCCAGAAACAAAAATCAAGAACCTCAAAATATTCATTAATATGTATAAAGTACCGTGGGAGGAAGTAAAGTTGGCACCTATGCCTGCACCTCTCTCAAAGCTCATCTCCAGCACCCCACTCTGACTGCCAGCCTCCAGCCCTCTTTCTCTGACTCTGCCATTCTCATAGGACAATCCACCAATGAATATACAGCTTTTTTCCTTAATCATTTTCCCCTTTGCATCCTCACTTCCATTTCACTGTGTAAGGCTCATCATTGCAATCAGTCCTTCATAAATAGCCTCATTCCCACCCTCACACCTTCCTCCACAAAAGCAAACCCTCCATACTGCCTCTAGTCAACATTCCACCATTATCTGAGAAATTGAATCAATGTACATTTTTTCACATAAGGAAACTATCATTTAAATACCACTTTAAGTAGAATTTGAAGGAATAATTCAACTCTGTTTTCTCTTGGGAATCAACCCCCCTTTTGCCTATTCAAGGAATCCTTCCTCTCCCATTTTTAAAGAGATTTGTTTAAGGCACAAGAGGCTAATGATGACAGTAAATGTAATATTAATAACAACAAACATTAAACTCACTAAACAAATACTCTGTGCCAGATCTTATTTAATTTTCATAACAACTCTCTCTGAATGTATATGAATATGTTGAAGTTCAGAGATGTTGAGTAAGTTGTCCGAGGTCATCCCTGCTGTTCTGTAATCTACATTCAATCATTCAGCAAATGTTTATTGAACTCATAATATCTGCAAACAATGAACTAGGGACTAAGTGTACAGTGGTGAACAGAACACACAGTATTTGCCCTAATAATGACATATTAATTACTAATATTAAAATTTTATTAGATCTCAGATTTAATTTATTTTACTCTCACAACTACTCTGTGACACAGGTAGTTGTAACATAATGTGCGATTTTCAGAAGAGAAACTGAGTCTTTAAAGAAGGAATTTCCCAAGGTCCTAATGCTAGCAGATGAGCTGGTTAGGACAAGTGTATGAATGCATGAAACCTGGAGCATCTAAGTTTCTTCTGATAGTCATTATACATTGATTTCTTTTTAGTCATTATACACTGATGCTTTCTGGAGCTTGAAATCTAGTGGGCAAGAAAGAAACTGACAGTAAACCACAAATAAACTCACAAAACCCGTATGGTCTCTTATTATCTTTCAGATAGCATCACCTTTTATTAACTTGTCTGGCAGTTGGGGGTTATGGAACTGTGTATGTAAGAGCGTTCATACTTGGAATTTGCATGATGTCAAGCAAACCCAACTTTCATTTGATTTTTCTATTGAATGAAAAAAAAAAAAAACCTGTCAAATTAAAAAGAAAGTGCTTGTAAACATTCCAAATATTTGTTTTGTGTTGGCTGGAATTGGAGTCTAAATAAAAGCTGCAAGTGTGACTAATAATTATAATCTAATTTAGTGTACTGAATTGGAAAAGAGTAATTACTGCATAGGACTTTTTGGAGTAAATGATTTATAGTTGACCTACAGTAGATTATTAATTTGGAAAAGGGAGGAATTTTAATGAAAATTAATTAGGTTTGGACCCCTTTCTCTTTAGGGTGACAGAACAGTGGAAAATTCCAGGTCCTTGTTATTTGGCTGAATTTTGACCTGGGATGTGGGAGATAAACATCCCGTTGGTTTGTAAGACTTGGGTATAAAGATACAAGCCTCATACCAGCCCAGAGTCTTTCAAGTCTTATCAGGAAAGAGCCCTAAAAGTGAAGCTAATTCTTTTTTTAAAAATGCAAATATATCCTTACAGAGTGTTTACATGTATCCAGGTTTTTGTACTCTTTCAATTTTGTTTGTATTTGAAGTCAACCAGAACTGTTGTCATCCCCACAATTTATTGAGAGCTGACAGGGAGCCAGATGTGATGGCCAAGGATTTCCAACGAGCTCCATAGGACAGATATTTGGTTGTGGGATACTGTTTTGGGCAGATGGGCAAAATTGCCCCTGATGAAAAACACTGTATGTATATTTTGTGTGTATTATCTAGTTTGTTCCTTACAAAACCCTGTAAGGTAAGTGTGTTAGTGACTGTTTCACAGATGGATCCACTGAGGCATAGAGGTTTTATATTTGGCTAGAGTCACATAGCTAATACACATTGAAGCAGCACCCAAACACAGATGAGTGGTAGTTTTGAGATTATTTTTCCACCTCTCACATTTTCAACAAATCAGTGAAGCCAGGAAGATAAGTGATTTCATCGGAAATCATACAACTAATGTGTAGCAGAGATCATCCTTCAACCAATTGGTCATAGGAAGTGAAGATTTAGATGAATTGAAAAATGTATTAACAGTGACCTTGACTGTGTTTCTAGTCTTAAATTTCCTAATTTCTCTTTATCTTATACAATTTAGCTTTTGAGTATAAGGGGTCTTTCAAATCTCTATTGATTAACTATAAAATACATACAGAGATTTAAATTTATTTTTCTTAACACTGAAGGAAACAGAACCTTGGATGGTAACTGCTTTATAATTACATATAAAAGCATCCTGACCTACACAAATGTTTGACCAGCCATCCTCCCACCAGCAAGTAGAAAGTAAGGCAAATAGTTTTGTTTTATTAGGAGAATACTCTAATTCTGCTGCTGGGCCAGTGGGCAAGTTGGTAGGTAGCTGCATGACTATAATAAAACAGCAACAGTCAGTCTTGGATTAGAACTTTGCAATGGCCCCTCTAGCCAGCATTATTATTCAGTTCCACCTGTAACGCAGTGGGGCCTGATCTAAAACTCAGGCCCAGTGGATGCCTAACCTCAGAAATCAATGTTTTCGCTACAGCAGGCAGGCAAGTGCTTTCAGGATATGTTAGGCTGAATAAATCTAATAGAGAAATCTGCATAATTAGGTCTTTGACTAATCTTGTTCATGCTTCTGGATAAGAGGCAATTCTGGCTGAAAAAACAGTTTCAAATATTTGAACTATAGAGGAAAAAAGTTCAGGTTTTTTTTTTTTTGTAGAATTTTCAGATCTAGAGTAAGAAGTTTATTCTCCAAATAGAGTGTCTCTGAAAGATCATCATTCTTTTGAATCTTCCAGAGCTTTCTGCAGGCTCTGGGCTGTCACTGGATTCCAACAAATATGTGCTTGAGGATTATCCAAGACTAGGAATGGTAACCACAAATGTGGTTTTGAGCAGGACTGGGCCAAGGAAGAGAGGTTGGCAGGATAGAGTGGGAACTTGAATCAACAGGAAAACAATGTCTTCCTGATGATGAGAGCTTATCCACTGAGTCAAATTACCAGGCTTCCAATCCTAATGCTACTACTCAATGACTGTATGACCGGAATAGGCTGTTTGATTTCTTTTGGCTTTGCCAAAAGAAAGGGAATCATTTCAAGATTTTAAAATATGGTATAGTACAATATTTTAGACTTTCAGGTTGACTGTGCTAGGAGGAACCACTACAGAGTATAGTGTAGACTTAAGAATGTAGAGTTCAAAAGCTTATCCACTGAGTCAAATAACCTGGCTTCCAATCCTAATGCTACTACTCAATGACTGTATGACCGGAATAGGCTGTTTGATTTCTTTTGGCTTTGCTATTCTCATCATAGGATGGGTCTGTAATGGGGATGTTTTTAAGAATTAACAAGAACAAGACCAGTAAAGATTCAGATCCTGGGTAACTCAGCATTTAGTGAATGCTGAATTTTGTTGTATAGTCTAACTTCTTCACTTCCTAATGTGATAACCAGGGCTCAGAAAAGTAATGGTAGAACTGGACCCCATGTCTACTCCATGCCTAGGATCAGAGGACTTTCATATGAATCACAATGACACCTCCTCACATTACCTTAGCAGGACAGGAAATGACATGACCTGACTAGATACAAAGTGAGTCCATCACAGGTAGGACTTTTCAGAACTCCTGAAAAGCAGCCCTTGTCCCTCCCCATCTAAAGACCTCCCGCTCCAACACTGACATCTGGGAATGTGAGCCATTCCTGCTGAGCACAGGAAAAATAAATGTCCATACATGTCTCATCTTTATCCATTCAGGATGATATTGTGTACACAAATGCCTATTTTGAGCTTTAGGATAAAGAAGAAAATTGTAAATGTCAAGAAGGGGATATTTCTATCAATGTGTGGAGATTATCATACCTCGAGGAAAGGTAAAATGAGCTGACTCACCGTGGATGCTTAGGTTTAACTGTTGAATATGTTTTGGTTGATAACATACCTCTTTCACATAAATTAGATAAATGTCAGCATATTGTAGCAATAGAGGAGTTGAACTAATAATCACTGGATCTTAAATAGTTATTGAGTAATTTAGACAGTGAGAAGTAAACCTCAGTTTCTCACACATTAGTGGGGATGGGCAATGTAATGAGCGAAATTTGATGGCAAGAGCCAGCAGGGTAGAAAATGTAGATTGGACCACGAAAGGACTAGACTGCATCATATGACAGGACTTACAGGTCAGTCAATCCACCTCTGATCTCCCAAGATACATCCCCATTCTTCCAACTTTCCTCTAACCAAGTGCTTTTTCAGAAAGAGTGCAACCCAGCCTAATCACAGTTGGAGGTAGGGGTGTTATTATATAATGCAATAGCCACCTTCATCATAAGAAAAGAATACCTGGCTCATTGGCATATTCTTTTTTTTTTTTTTCCATTGAGGTAAAGTGGGTTTGTAACAATGTATATGACTTACAGCTGCAGGTTCACAGGTCCTCAGATATATGCTACCACACCACACCCACCAACAAAGCAGCCCTAATTGTCTACCATAGTCCTTATCCCAATCCGCATATCCTTTCTTGCGACTAGAAAAAAAGAATGGGAGAGATAGATGACTGGTGTTGCTTTTTACTCCTTCCACTTTCCTATTTTATTTTTTTAATTTTTTTTTTTTTTTATGCAGTGTTTATTATGATACCATTTGAATACAAGGATATGTAGCAGAGAAGCTCCTTTCTAGGAACATCAATTTGTTTGTTTGTTTTAAAGATTTATTTATTTATTTATACAAGCCCTGGGCATAGTCAGAAGCATGGGAGGGCGAGAGAATTCACCAGAGCCAGAGTGGGGAACAAAACAGGCAGAGTGATGAAATACACTGCTGAGGGGAGCAGCGGGCATGACAGGAGAGGTCTGTCATGCCATGTGGGACCCTCGCTGGTGGACGGGGATCGAACCGGCACTGCAGAACCTGCGGGCAGCTTCGCAGCCCAGCGCTCAACCGCTGTGCCACCAGGGAAGGCCCTCCACTTTCCTATTTTAAAATGCTCAACTTGATCAGATTATATTGAGGTAAAGAGGATTAAAGTAGTTCAAGACAATTCCTTATTAAATCAGATGACATTTGTAACAAGGTTATAGCACATCCAGGAAGCAGATTAACTCTTTCAGAGAATGAAAAAGGAGGCAGTCACCTTTACCTTGTCATGTTCCAGGAGCAGGGTGAAGGTTATAAGAGATCAGGGGTATTTATGAATGAGCTGACACTTTAACTCCTAGAAATTGGTCTTTGGGAAAATGAAGTCATTTCTTTTCTGAAAGCAAGACAGTTTTTGAAGAAGCTGTACATCTCTAATGTGACTGGAACTTTTACCAAAAAGAAGGATGCTCTGTTTATGCTTTTAACTTTTCCCATTTTATCCTTCTGACTTTAGGTTAATGGCTTTCATTCCTCAGTGCTGTAGATGGGTTAAGTCATGTCACAGTGAAAAACACAATCTGCAAATTCATCATTTTTGATGACAATGAATATTAATAAAATTACTGACCTTTAGGAACACAGGAAAAGAAGAATATGGTTTATATTATAGTCAATTTAAATTGATTACACCTAATTTTGAGTTACTCTGAATCTTAAAAAAGCATTTGAGGATTTTCTGGAACTTAAAAACAGTTTTACAAATTTAAACATTTTACTGAAAATTCTTTCCAGAATATTTTGAAGCATTTCATTATAGATTATGTAAGAATTACCAAATACCATTAATGATCTTTAAGTGTAAAGCTACCTGGGTTATATCTCAAAGTGAGCTGATATCCAAGATCTATAAAGAATTCATACAGCTCAACAAAAAAGAAAGCAAATTGCCCAATCAAAAAAATGGGCAGGAAAACTAAATAGACACTTTTCCAAGAAGACATATAGATAGTCAATAGACATATAAAAATGCTCATCACTTATTAGGGAAATGCAAATTAAAACCACAATCCCACTCATACAGGTGAGAATGGCACATACCACAAAGGCCAGAAACAACAAGTGTTGGCAAGAATGTAGAGGGAAAAGGACCCCTGTACGTTGGTGGGAATGTAGACTGGTCCCATCCCTGTGGAAAACAGTATGGAAACTTCTCAAAATGTTAAAAGTAGAGTTACTACATGATCCAGCAATTCCACTCCTGGTTACCTAAAAAATGCAAACACACTAACTCAGAGGGACCTATGTACTCGCAGGCTCATGGCAACACTATTTACAATAGTCAAGCTATGGAAACAACCTAAGTGCCCAAAGGCAGATTAGTGGATTAGGAAGATGTGGTATCTATACACAATGGAAAAATAATAGCTATAAAAAATAATACACTCTTGCCTTGAAACAACATGGCTGTAACTGGGAGGATAATGGTAGCAAAATAATTCAGAACAAGGAAGAGTAATATTGGATGGTTTTGCTTATATCTGGAATTTAGAGAAACAAAACAAAGGATCAGATAAAACCAAACCAATACTAAACTCTAGAAATCTGACAGGAATTGAGGCTACCAGAAAGGAAGAGGAAAGGGAGAGAAAAAAAATTGGGGCACACTGGACTATGGTGAAGGACTGTGGTTGCCTTGGTGGTGGGTATAGTATGGTAACATACACCTTCAGGGTACAATCCTTTACCTCTAGATCATATACAGTGTAGAAACCCAATGTTACCTCAATTAAAAATGTAATAAAAATAAAAACTTGTGATCTCTAAAATTAATACCCCATGGGTCCTTTAAGAGTTAGTAAAAAAGTAAAATGCTGATTGCTTAATTTAATCATATAGATAGTCCTCGAGAAAAGAACTATTTAGAAATAAGAGTATGTCCATTTTCACATACTGATAAAAATGAAAGAGAACATAATGATATCCAAATTAGAAATTTTTATTAACAATCTAATCACTTTCCTTGTAATAAAACACATTGACCCCTTTCTGCTCTACTTTCCTCATCTGAAAAATGTTGTTAGGAGACTTCGTTGAGATAATGTGAAGTATCTTGTACTGTGCCTGACCCAGAGTAACCACTATAAATATTAGTTCTTTTTTATTATCTATTTGCAATGTATGCTATCTTGTCCAATTGTAAGTGTCCATACACCACCTTTAATTTCTTTTTTAGCAGGAAGGGGTAAATTTTAAATGAATGTGTTCATTATGTAGTAGCAATGGAAATGGAGAATAATCCTTTGATGTGAAATTGCCTATTGTGTTCTTATCTCACAAAATCCATCTCTTCTACTGAACGAGAAACAGGGATTTGTGTAAGGAAAGATGAGAGGGATTGCTCTAAACTGTGGATGGCTCAGACACATTTCTTAGAAGACAGATTAATATATTTGCTTTGCCAAGAACGTTCAGGACTCATGCCTGTTATCTTGACATAATTACTTATAGCTCCCCTTACACTAAAGTACTCTGGAGAATAAAATTTATGGTCACTCTAATGATAATTCCACTGATATTTCCTTGAAAAGAGTGCAAGCTGATATTGACTGAGATGTGGTTTTGAGAGAAACCAGAAAATTGTTGCTGAGGTCTTGATCAAAAAGTTGACCTTGTGTTATCTTACAGGAAAGACTTTTGTAGAGTCTCAGTTCTGATGAAGTCTTCAGGAGATTTTCCATGACTTCATGAAATACGAAAAAAAATACATAGTTTTCTAAGCACACTTTAATTAGGTCTTAAGTCTCTGGGTTTGATTTTTTTAAATTATAATATATTAGTTGAAAAGATGACCAAAAATATCATATATGTGACAGCAGCTGATTTTGGGGGTCACTGGGGTGACTAAGCCCGGGTGAAAGTCACTGGAGTTTAGGGTTTTGTCCTCAGCTGCATAGATCCACAAATTGCATCTTCTAACAGGTTTCGGTCCAGAGTGAGTACTGCTAGGGAGAGAACTGCTGGCTTCCAAGACATGAAGGTGTAACTTAGCTAATGTTAAGCACTGTTCTAAGCACCTTGAATAAGTTATTTGATCTGTTCTATTTCAAAAGCATATGGTATGAAGCAGCATTTTCCTGGAGCATAACAAGTCTTAATTATGTAGCCATGGGAAATGAGCCCAGACAGGGCACAGGAGAGCTTGGTAAGGTAAGTGTGCAGTCTATGTAACATTGATGTATTTGTGTTTGTGACCTGTAGAATCTTTTAAAGGATGGGGCTTGGGGTAGGGACTTTTCTTGCTCAGGATAAGGGCAGAATTAGAGTTTTGCTCAAAAAAAACTGAGCCACAGTGAGATTAAAAGTCTTATCTAAAGTTGCACAGCTAGAGACAAAATTTAAATCCAGAATTTCTTTTCCTGAAACTTGTTCTTTCAACCATTCTGCTGTATTTCTCTCTTATACATGTCTGTATTGGTATCACGGCATTTGTATCTCTGTGCAAATATGTTCTTTAAGTCACAGATAACCACAGTAAGCTACAGACAAGGTTTAAACATGCATGTCCAAGAAAATGTGTATACATTCTCTGTTCCTTTGTCTGGCACACAATATTTATTCATGGTTCATTATTCATATTCATTGATTCAATACAAGTTAATTGTGTACCTACCACATTTTAGAGACTTTTTAAGTTTAGGGGAAGTTAGCAGTAGATACATACACAGTCTCTCCTGGAGAGGTAGGTCTATCCTATTGGAAAAAGAGATTACAAAGAACTATATGTAGAATAGGTAATGTATTTTAAACCAATTCCTTATTTTTAACCAAAGAAACACTGATCTTGGGCAAACATTACCTAGAACACTAATTATATATATAAATATATCAAAAAATACTCTGGTAGAGCAGGTAGAGAGGTCAAAGGTTACCCTCTTTGCAATCCCCTGTTTGTCCTCCCTTGTCCCAAAAGAATGTAGGGGGCAACTTAAGAGAACACAGTTTGAAATCTATTGACCTAGAATACTCATTGATGAGAAAATGTAATTCAAATCATGTTCTCCTAACCCAGAAAGCCTCTCTGTTTAAGGAAAGTACAAGAGAAAGAAAGCAAATGTATTATTGAATAAGCTTTAAAATGGAATCTGAAGCACATCACAAGTATTTTGCTAAGAGATTACAAAGCCAGAAAGAAATCTCAATAGTCAAGCAGATATTACCTATTAAACACAAGTTTTCAAGATAAATAACTAGTTTTCAAGTCATGTAAGAGTACTTGACATCAACATTAGTCACACATAGTTCATCCTAAATTCTCCTGGCAGTTGAGGTGGCCATCTGTGTTAGCTAAATGACTTTATCCAGAGGAAAAATAAATGATCTTATAGCAGAAGGTAGTTTTACAACTTGGATGGAGTGCCTGATGAAATGAGGCTCTCACAGAATCTGGGAGATAGAGGTTTTATCTCCTTTATGTTTACACTTCAAAGAAATATTTCCCACGTCCTTGAGAAAGATATTCCTAGATCCCAAAGCTGACAAAAGGCTTATTTAGTTTCTAAGAAGATCTGTGTACACTTCAATGAGACAGAGAAAGAACTTATCAATACTTGCTTTTTTAAAGTAAATGCTTTAGATAAAGGGAGTTCTCTAGAGAAGCCACTTCCTTATTTTTTCAAGTAATTTTTTTTTTATTGTTAACATTATTTTACATGTTGTTTGCATTTTAAAAGTGCATGACACCTCTAACCCTAACCCTAACCCTAACCCTTCAGGTATTATTGCCAGAGCATACTCACAAGGCAGAACTAAGTCTTTTAATTTTTATTTGAATTTATCCCTAAGCCCTTTGGATGTAACATTTGATTTTTGAAATAGAGACAAAAATGATACAGAAAACTTTACTTTCCTAAACAGAAAGAAAAATGTTTATTGATTTTGTAAACTGCCACTTTGCTGAACTGAGTTTTTGAATGGAGTCTTTAGAGTTTTCTATGCATATTATTATGTCATCTACAAATAATGACAGTTTTATTTCTTTCCCAATTGGGATTTCTTTTATATATGTCTCTTTTGCCTAATTAACTAGGACTCCCAATATTATGTTGAATAGTAGTGATGAAAGCGGACATCCTTGACTTTACCAGACTTTCAGTTTTTTGCCATTGAGAATGATGTTAGCTGTGGGCTTGTCATATATGGACTTTATTATCTTGAGTTATGATCTATCCACTCTCAGATTTTTGAGGATTATTATTATAAATGGATGCTGACTCTTTCAAATATTTTCTCAGCATCTATTCATAAGACTATATGAATCTTCTCTTTCCTTTTGTTGAAATGGCAGGTTACAAAATCAATATGTAGAAATCAATTACCTTCCTCTATGCGAACAATGAACTAGAAGAAGTACAAATCAAGACAACAATCCCATCTACAATTGCATCAAAAAATATTAAACATGTAGGAGTAAACTAATAAAGGGGGTAAAGGATCTATACAATGAAAATTATAAGACATTGGTAAAAACAAATAGAAGACACAAAGAAATGGAAAAATATCCCCTCCTCATGGATTGGAAGAATTAACATTGTTAAATTGTCCAGCTTATTTAAAACAATATATATATTCAATGTAATCCCCATCAAAGTTTCATTGACATTCTTCAAGTAAATATAGTAAACATCACTGAAATTAATATGGAACCACAAAATACCCTGAATCATTAAAGCAATCCTGACAGAAAAGAGGAAGAATGGTGGTATCACAGGCCCAGAATTCAGACTATACTACAAAGCAACAGTAATCAAAACAGAATGGTACTAGAAAAATCAGCAGACACACAGAAACAAAGAAATAGAATTGAGAGCCCAGAAATAAACCCTCACCTATATGGACACTTAATACCTCTAAACCATACCTCTAAATCATATACATATGTCTCCAAATCATGTAAAGTGTAGTAAACCAGTGTTACCTCAATGAAAAGAAAAAGAAAAAAAAATTAAAAAAGAAAAATGTGATTTGATTATTTTGAAGAGATGGACTTGCTAACAATTCCCTCATGAGCTCTGTTAAAATCCGTGGGAGTAAAGCAGCTTATTCTGATCGCATAGTCAGTCTATGATTAGCCTGCTTTAAATCCTTGACTCAAAGCTCACAAAAGTATTATGCAAAGGGTGAATCTCTTCCTCTGACTCTAGTCATTTTAATATGAAAGTTCTTTAAAGTGTTACCATATCACATGGAGCTAGAATAAAAGAGTCCTTAAATGATGCAGTCAACTTGGAATCATAGCCTATTAAGCCAAGGTGCCTTAGAGGTCATACAGACCAATATTAAACTAAGGGCATACTTACTAAGGTATGTCTGAAGTCACTTGACTCTCAAGTTAATGTCTCAAATAGCATAGTATAAACATATAGATTATTTCTTGTTTTGCAGAGAGGCTCTTTGCCCAAATACCTGTGCCAGAAAAAGGCACAAAAATGCCACATCAGAGCAACTACATTTGGGATTCATGTTCTCTTAGTTGTACATTAACTGCTTCCTCTGTTACCTGTTTGTAAAGCAAGAATAATGAAATCATTTTGCTAGTGGTGATTACAGAAGATGGTGGCATTCTAGAAGGAGCTATGTTTTAATTTGGGGAGCCTAATAAAAAAAGAAAAACAACATGAGACTAGAGAAATTCCTATGGCATTAAAAACCTGGAAGGACCTATCACTTTCATTTTGCAGATGGGGGAATGGGTAAAGAGAGACCATATTTGCCTCTGAGAGGGAGGGTGAATGACCTTAAAGGATGAGAAAGATAGCTTGGTTTGTAGGCTCAGATAATTTTAAAAATGTATAAGGTTATTCAACTTCACTTGAACCACATTTGTTTTCTCTACTTCAGCAACTCACTCCCAGATGAAGCTGAGCATAAATGATGTGATACATGTAGCCCTAAAACCTAATCATGCTGTAAACACATCTTAGGCCATGCCACTACAGGGGCCAGGCTTACTCAAGATGTCCCTGCCTTCACACTCACTCCAGGAGAAGACAAGCCTGCTTGGTTATGGAAAGACTGTAAGAATTTTTGGGGGATACACAGGCATTCTGTAGGACTCCTGATATCTGAAAGTGACTGACATGGCTAGTTCTCACAGTGTCAGTAATTTGTGGTGTGGCCTGCTCCTAGCATACTCATAGTTAGAAAAATGAGGAACTTAGAAATGTTTTCTTCTTTATCCTTCAGATTTCTTTCATTTACATGTTTTGGTAAAATATTTGCTTCTATCCCTAATACTTCAGCTGTTGTATACTGCAATGAATCAATTTGTATTTCTGAACTCATATTATTTCTTTTTTTCTTCTTTCTAATATAATGAAAAAGTAGAAGCCCTTCCAGGCAAACACACTTAGTGTTTTGTGGCTGACAATTACAACATGCTTGCTCTGTGTTAGGCACAGAGTTTATTTTTTAACCTTTAGCCCAAAGCTCACCTCTGCTACTATTTTGCTTCTTTACTTTGGAAGTGCAGTCAGCCCCAAAGAGTTGAGTGCTGTTATCCGCTCCAGAGATGCCCAATGTCCCTGGTCCAGTGCTATTGTGTTTACCACTTCAGAGCTTTTTGCTTTGTTGTAATTTCAGGGATCATAGGATGAACCTCTTATCCAGGTCTCCCTTTGCATTTTGCATCTTGGGTCATTTCAACCATGTACTTCTCTCTGAATTTTGGACCTTTTAATATGAAAGTTGTCTTTACTAAATAGACGGATCTGAATGAAATTGAAACAAACATTGGAAATAATTGTTCAAAATTTCTTTTTTAATTTACTGAAGTACTCTTTCAAATTTTAGCCCATGTCACCTGGACTATTTTTCTAGACACAACAAAAAGTAGGATAAATGTCAGAAAATAAAAAAGCAACATGCATTTGATGGTTAATGTCTAGAATGCATTTTTTTTAATTTTTATTTTTATAGTCCCCAAACAATTGCAGCCCCCTTATTTTGACCCCAAGCCCTCCTTTCCTCGCCCCCCCCACAGTGTGTCTCTGGTTCATAGCTGTTTGTTGATTTTTGATTTTTTCTTTCTTACAGTTATAGAATGCATTTTGAAGTCAAACAAGATTCCTGAAATGCAAATTTGAATTTGATGAGCTTCTTTAGTAACTTACTGAGCACTTTCCTTTACCCTAAATCTGTTTTATAACCTCCTTCCCTCTCATCTCCTGTCTGATGCAGAGTTGACTGATTACTGCTGAGTTGTTTCTGTTAATGGGATCTTACCAGCTACAGAGCTGGTCAACACCTCCCTATTTATGTGTGTCTTCTCTCTTCCATATCAGCGCTTTGCCTGTTATTTGTTGGTTTATCTGTACTGGAATCCCCTGCAAGGACTAGAAAAGGGGAAGAGAGAGAGAGAGAACCAGGCCTCAGGTGTCTATTTCCTCATCATTCCCAGCAACCCTGTCTCCCCTAAACATAAAACCTTTATCACTAGTGTTTCCTAAAATAGATCTCAATGTTAATAGTTTTAGCTAGGGGGAAAAAAAAAGATTTTCTAGTCAAATAAATTGGGAACTGACTTAAAATTAAATGAGTTTCTTTATTGCAGACCTTCTCCAAGCTTTTAATATGCTAATATGCATTGTGAATCTCTTAGAAGTCTCATATTCTAAACTCATTTTACTGTAGCGTATTATTTTTCTTGTGACCGTACTTCAGGACTAATGCTTTATGAAACATAACTTTTTAAAACTCATTTGAATTTTTCTCTTTTCTTTAGCTAGTATTTTCCAAATTCTATTCATTCAGTTATCATCTTCATTATTTTTGCCAACATTTTTCTTTAAATCAACTCTGTTTTTAATTAAATAAATTTGTTTGAAAAAGAAATTATGGAACAATGGAAAATAACCACAAAAATAAGTAGAGTGAATCAATAATTTTTTTAAAATGAACTAAAAGTAAATAGTGAAATATATGTAATAATATATTTAACTGATCTAGAAAGGTGCATGCTTAAGGAAAGTCTGTCTTGAGAAGAATGTAGACAAGATAATCAAATAATAAAAAGATTCTTATCACTGCTGCTTATTTTGGGTGACAATAATGATTCATCAATGTAGCATTCTGTTTGGGGGGATGACACATAATCTGGATTCTTCCATGCACATAATCAAATAAGCCTAAATTTATTTAAGCATTTACAGAAAGAGTTGGATACTTAAAACTGATTCCTTTTTTGCCAGACACTTGGTTTCTTGCATTTTTTTTTCCTGTTTAATGAAAAATTTCAAACACAGTAGTATAGAAAGAAGACTATAGTAAACATGTAAATAACCTTCTCTTCCTGTCAGCAAATATTAACATCTTTTCCATATTTGCTTCATTTCTCAGCTCAATTACTTCTATGTAAACCTTTTATTGACATAACACATATTATTGCTGAACTATTTTAAAGTAAATTAATATTGACAAGATACTGCATTCCTAAATTTTCAGCATCTCCAAAAGTAGTAATCTCCTACATAGCCACAATGCTGTTATAATGAGAGCAATACAGTGGTACAAACAATAGTAATCTCAACATCATTTAATATTCAGCTTTTATAAAAAATAAAAAACTTTGGTCATGAAAACTTTTGTTTCAGTAAGTCTTGAATGAGCTCTTGCTTTGAGAATGTTTTTGTTTGGTACTGCCCAGAAGTGATGGAAAATGTGTCCCTTACTCTTTCTCCAATGCCATTTAACTTGTGGAAATGCCAATGAAATGTTTTTTTTTCAAATATTTCTGTTTTCACTTCAGAACATTGAGAATGTTTTCAATGAGTGGATGAAAAAAAGAACAGTCCATTTATATGAAGGTTTTGAATATTTTTTGGCTGATGAAATGGAGGAGCAATATTAGGAAAAATTAGAGAACTGTTATTTTCTGTGTGATGGATAGAAATAATTTTCTTTATGTTGAATGCTTGCCATGAGCTAGGCACTAGGCTAAACTCTTCATATCTATTATTTTGTCCTCAAATAATCATCCTATGATATCAGTATTGTATGTCTCTTGGTGACTGTATCCAGTTAGGCATGGGAATAAATAGGGACTGAAATCCAGTTTGTGCTCTATTCCCAAAACTCTATGTCCACCAAGAGGTTTGAGGGGCTTTTCCTAATCTACAGTTGTCTCCTGTGGGCTGGCTGTTTTCATGCCAGATTTTACAGCTGAGACACCTGAGGTGTGGTACAAGACAACAATCCCTGTCTCTTTATAACTGGTATTGTACTATTTTTTTAAAAAAGAGTTATTTATTTATGCATACAAGAACTGGGGTGTAAGCCAGAGGTGCAGGGGGTAAGAGGATTCACCAGAGACAGAGTAGGGAGCAGAACAGTAGGATCTACTGAAATACACTGCTGAGGGGAGCAGCAGGTGAGACAGGAGAAGTCTCCTGGTATTGTGCTCTTAACCACCTCTTCTGCCTCCCAAAAAAATGAACTAGAAACAAAATTGTCTATTGAAGAAATGGAGAGAAAGATCCTGAAAATGCTTGGGGAGCTACAGAGGAGCTGTGTCTCCTAAATCTAGCTATGGTAAATTAGCATCTCTGTCACGGTGGGCAAAAAGACTTTGTGCACACTGTAGCTGGGATTTTATGCAACAAGAGGAGTCCAGTTTTAGCAAGAAAAACATTCATCTTTGTCTTTACTCCGTACCAAAGAACATAAAGATTTGGGACAAATAGAATTGCCTGCAGGAATTTGGGGAGAGTCTAGTGAGTGAAGAAATGCCAGCTTCCTTGTTGAGAAGAACTGCAGGAAGAGAGGAAGCTTGGAGGGTATAGGAGGAGAGGGAAGACAGATATAGGAAGCAGGAGACAAAGGCATGCTGTAGGGAATTGTCTAGAAATGTTGGCATTGTTTTCTGGTCTCCAGGATCTTTAGGAGCAGAAGGTCAGGGTGCTTCCAATGATAGACAGAGATTCCTGGCCAGGGCATAACACATAAAATTCTAATTTATTTTGGTCAAAGATCAAAATACTCAAAAGTGTTGCATTCTCTTGTACCCCCAACAGAATGGGATATTGAAATTGCTTATTTTTAAATTTGGTTCTTGTTTATTTATGAAATGCCTCCAATTCTTGAACACAGCCTCTGGGCCAAGCACTTTGTATAGAGTTACTAATTTTGTTTGATATTCACAATAGTTCCAGAAGAGAGCATCATCTTATGTTAGAGATGAGAAAACTGGACTTTCCAAGGTCATACAGTTGGAGCATAATGAGAATAAGACTTCAGTCTCAGGTCAGCCTGACTCAGAAGTCGACATCCATGCCCAGGATGTGGCTCTGCCCCTCCTTGTGATATCTGCAGCGGGGGGAACAACTATGGTTTTTGTTTGAGGAGTCTCTAAAGCTTTGGAGTCTGTTCATTTACCTATCATAATTGTCTGTTGATTAAATAGCAAGTAGGAGGAAAAAATTGGAAGTGATTATCACTTAGAGGGAAAATTAAAGCAGAAGAAGGGTCGCTCTGACTGGAGAACTCTGCAAATAAAATATGAGATCTGAAACAGAAATAACACTTCTATTAATAGAATTTTGTAGAGAAAGTCCCAAGCAAAGGCATCCTGACCACAGGTGAACAGATGTTTAGCAGGTAGAAGTGTCCGGAGGACAAACATTTTAATTTTATCCTAGAGAGAAAATCAGACCCATCATGAGAAACTCTACTCCCCTCCTTCCTCTGCTTTCCTCCTGTTTTTAAAATTTTACCTTTCTTGAAGTATAATTGATGGATGAAGTTTTAAGATATTTACTAGTATGCATCATGGTGATGTGATATAGGTACACGTGGTGAAAGGAATCCCCTCATTGATTAACACACCCATCACCTTACATATTATCTTGTTATGTGTGTGAGAAAATTTCAGTTGTACTGTCAGCAAATTTCAATCACACAGTTTAGTGTTATCAACAATATCGTATGTTTTACATTAGATCCACAAAACTTTTTTTTTAATTTTAACAATTCATTTTTTGTTTTTTATTTAATATGTTTATTATATCATCCTTCATTTTTGTACAATGTATGATTTCCCTGTGAAATTTTCACCACAAATTCACCCATGCATCATCACCATAGTCCCTTGTGCTATTCCCACCCCTATCCTGAACCCTCTCCCTCCTCCTACCATACAGAATATCTCTGGTCTATGGTTGCCTACTGATTTTGATTTTTACTTTATTATAATTATTTTTTCCTGATCCCTTGTTTGGTTAGTCTACATTCCTCCTATAAGTGAAACCATCCAATATTTTTATTTTTCTTTCTGTCTTATTTTGCTGAGCATAACCTCATCCAGCTCCATCCATGTTGCTGCAAATGGCATGAGTTTACCCTTTTTGACTGCTGAGTAATATTCCATTGTGTATATATACCACATCTTCTTGATCTAGTCATCTATTTTTGGGACTTTGGGTTGCTTCCATAGCTTAGCTATTGTAGATAGTGCTGCAATAAACATAGGAGTGCAGGTGTCTTTTTGAATTAATGTTCACAAAACGTTATTTTTTTTTTTTTTTATTGAGTTAACACTGTTCTACAATATTGATTGTATTTTAAAGGTATGGGCTCTCCTGCTTTAGGCATTGTTACCACAACCACAGTCCTCCATCTTAGTCCATTGTACTCCTACCCAACTTTATTCTTGCCTTCTCCTTCCCCCTCTGGTAGCCTCAGTTCCACAGTCAGAAATCTGGGCTCTGTTATTGTCTGGTTTTATCTGACCCTTTGATTTGCTGTTCTGTATACCACTTGACCTTCTGACTTATTTCATTCCACATAATCCTCTCTAATTTCATCCATAGAAATTATTCATTTTGGGCCTCCCCAGTGGCACAGCAGGTTGAGCACAGCACTGTGAAGCTGTCCGCAGCCTCTGCAGTGCAGGTTCGATTCCCGGCCAGCCAGGGAGATACCCACATGGTGTGGCAGATCCCTCCTGTCTCGCCCTCAGCAGTGTATTCAGTCAGTCTGCCTGTTCTGTTCCCCGCTCTGTCTCTGGTGAATTCTCTCACCCTCCTGAGCCTCTGACCTATACCCTAGTTCTTGTATAAATAAATAGATGGATATTTAAAAAAATTATTCATTTTATTACTGAAAGTCTGAACTCTTTTACAAACCTATCCCTCTCTAACCTTCTCCCTTCTAAACCCTGACTTTTCTATTCTCTCTTTCTATTTGTTTGGCTTATTTATTCATTCATTTTTAGATTCCACATGTAAGTGATACCATGCAGTAAGTGTCTTCCCCTGTCTAACTTGTTTTGAGCACTATGCCCCAGAAGTCTCTGTGTGTGTCATGGTAGGAACGCCTCCCTTCTCGTAAGTGAGTAACATTTCTACTCCCTCACTTCAATTGTGGCATGAAATGAACCTGTGGGCAAGTGAGAGCCAACTCTTTAAGAATTAGAATAGGCAGTTATAAAAACAGAAAGCTGTATCTAAAAAGAATAAAAGAAACACATTTGTTTTGAATATTCCATGAAAGTCCTAATAATACAAGCATTTTCATTTTGATACAAAACAGTGATATATGGGGAAAAAATGCTAAAGTTTTTTTTTTTTCCCTTAAGCCTAAATTTCAGGGCTCATCAAAAATCCCCATTACGTTTCTGTCCTCACTTATGACTTTGGGTAATTTCTTAACTGAAGACCTGGTTTCATTGGTTTTAAGTGTGGTACTTAATTCTTGGCACTTTTGTGAAAATTAAATGAGATCCCAAGTGAAGTACTTAAGCATTTGGCAAATGTTGACTCTAAGAATGTTGTGTGGTTTCTACACTAGTCATAAGCAAACCTCCCCGACTCCTACATCCCATCCCCCTACCTCTCCAGATGTTCACAGATATAAATTGCCAGGACTGTTTGATTCAATGCAACAGATTCTCATTGAGAACTTACTGCCAGCAAAACTGTCTTGTACAATGCTCGGGCAGTAAGGCTAAATGAGACAGTCTCTTATTTTAAAGAATTTGCAACAAGAATTACATGCTCTGAACAAAATGGTTAGGAAGAACTGTTGTATTTCATTGGCAAGTCTGAATTTTGGTTTTCTGATTTAAGTTGATTTTAATGTCTTTAGGTCTAGTATAAACTCTGCATTTCACAACACTACTGTCCCTTCTCATGTTATACTCAGTCCAATTATGCCACCTTCCCGGCCCTGGCAGATATTTGAGATGGAGACTGTCTGCCAATAGGTTAAGTGAAGAACAATAAAGCAGAGTAGGAAAAATAATATCTAGAGAGCTGAATCTGCACAAATGCCCACTGGCAGGAGAAAGGTAAACTGGGGTGAAACTAATTTGGCCTATTTAAAAGATTTGCTGAGGTCTACACAGATTTATTTCTACTTATCTTCTATGTAAAACTTTTTCCTATTCTATTCACTTAAATTCCAAAAGTTACAAAGTGAAGAAAAAATACAAATATAAATTGTTTTCTAAAATCTTCCAAATGAAAAGGCTAAATGATGAAGTGCATCTGCACTTACAAGACAAAGCCTCATATAGGATGTAATAAAAAGTAGGAATTGCTATAATGGATAGACTATAATTTTTATTTTTAGGCAGCATAATTGACATACAACATTATTTTAATTTCAGGTATACAACATAATGATTCAGCATTTGGATATATTGCAAAATGATCATCACAAGTCTATATACTGTATTTTTTTATTTTTTATTTTTTAAGCTTTTTTTTAAAGATTTAGTTATTTATATAAGCACTGGATACCTACATAAATATAAATAAAAATATAAATATAGAAGTGTGGGAGGGTGAGAGAACTCACCAGAGCCAGAGAGGAGAGCAGAACAGGCAGACTGACGAAGTACACTGCTCAGGGGAGCAGCAGGTGGCAGGAGATATCTGCGTGCCATGTGGGACCCATGACCGGTGGCCGGGGATTGAACCGGCGCTGCAGAGGCTGCGGGCAGCTTCGCAACCCAGCGCTCAACGGCTGCGCCACTGAGGAGGCCCTGTATTTTTTTTTTTTTAGCAAATCTCAAATTTGCAATATCATGTTATATTCCCTTAACTTATTTATTATGTGACTGGAAGTTGTACATTTTGATCTTCTTCGCCCATTTCACCCACTCACAACCCTCCTACCCTCTGGCTTACTGCCAATCTGTTTTCTCTGCCTCTACCTTTCATTTTGTTTAGTTCTCTTTGTTTTGCTTTTTGATTTCCCCATATAAGTGAAAGCATACAGTATTTGTCTCTGACTTATTTCACTTAGCATAATGTCCTTGAGTTCTATGAATGAAATGACAAAATTTCATTCTTTTGCATGAGTAGTATTCCAATGCTCAGTAATAGTATCCACATATATCATATGTTCTTTGTCAACTTATCCATCGATAGACACAGGTTGTTTCCAAATATTGGTTATTACACACAATGTCTCAAGAGTTGGTGTACCTAATCTAGGGCATACAGACTTCATTCCTCAAGGAGAAGACCAAATTTGTGGGCTTGACTCACACAGGTCTCTGCACTTAGGATGGTCACCCTTGTTTTGACTGATCATATGATGAATTAATAATTATTTTAACAAAGCTATTTCTGTAAAAACTCTATTCATGCTCTATTTAATGCTATCTTATCTGAGCTTTGCATGAGTATCTCAGCAAGATTCTTTCCTTGTTTGCCTTGCACTTCTGGTCTATATAATTGATGCTAATTATTTTCATGAACAAAATACCTAGAACTGTGTGTACTTATTTATTTGATCCATTTAGCTACTTGAATTATAAGCTCCTTGAAGGCGAGTATGGTTTGTATGTTATTTAAAATAATCCCAGCACTTGGTACACAGCAGGAATTTAAAAGGAATTTATGAACAAAATGAGCTAGTTAATTGACAAATCATTACTTTTAATATGAGTGTGGAAATAGTCTGTGACTATGTCAATCACTCCTGTCTTCTTCATGACAAATACCACCACTGTTCACAATACTATAAGGCATATTTCAGATGGTTGAAAATCAAACAGTCAGATGAATAGATTTGAAGTTCCTTATTCTCTGCAGTTTCTCTGAGGCACAGTCTATATTCTTATATATAGGTAGTTCTTATAGAAATGCTCTCAAGCTTTATCTAAAACTATTTTGTAAAGACAATGAAATGTAAACTTTGTAAAATTCTACAATATAATTGATACGCAACTCTGAGTTCATAGCATTTCA